>NW_027327483.1:300000-555661 GCF_047675955.1 Chlorocebus sabaeus | reverse complement strand
GATATTTGGAAGCCCATAGAGGGCTATGGTGAAAAAGGAAATACCTTCCGTTGAAAACTGGAAAGAAGCTTTCTGAGAAACTGCTCTGTGTTCTGTTAATTCATCTCACACAGTTACATCTTTCCCTTCAAGAAGCCTTTCGCTAAGGCTGTTCTTGCGGAATTGGCAAAGGGATATTTGGAAGCCCATAGAGGGCTATGGTGAAAAAGGAAATATCTTCCGTTCAAAACTGGAAAGAAGCTTTCTGAGAAACTGCTCTGTGTTCTGTTAATTCATCTCACAGAGTTACATCTTTCCCTTCAAGAATCCTTTCGCTAAGGCTGTTCTTGTGGAATTGGCAAAGGGATATTTGGAAGCCCATAGAGGGTTATGGTGAAAAAGGAAATATCTTCCGTTCAACACTGGAAAGAAGGTTTCTGAGAAACTGCTCTGTGTTCTGTTAATTCATCTCACAGAGTTACATCTTTCCCTTCAAGAAGCCTTTCGCTAAGGCTGTTCTTGTGGAATTGGCAAAGGGATATTTGGAAGCCCATAGAGGGCTATGGTGAAAAAGGAAATATCTTCCGTTCAAAACTGGAAAGAAGCTTTCTGAGAAACTCTTCTGTGTTCTGTTAATTCATCTCACAGATTTACATCTTTCCCTTCAAGAAGCCTTTCGCTAAGGCTGTTCTTGTGGAATTGGCAAAGGAATATTTGGAAGCCCATAGAGGGCTATGGTGAAAAAGGAAATATCTTCCGTTCAAAACTGGAACGAAGCTTTCTGAGAAACTGCTCTGTGTTTTGTTAATTCATCTCACAGAGATATATCTTTCCCTTCAAGAAGCTTTTCGCTAAGGCTGTTCTTGTGGAATTGGCAAAGGGATATTTGGAAGCCCATAGAGGGCTATTGTGAAAAAGGAAATATCTTCCGATCAAAACTGGAAAGAAGCTGTCTGAGAAACTGCTCTGTGTTCTGTTAATTCATCTCACAGAGTTACATCTTTTCCTTCAAGAAGCCTTTCGCTAAGGCTGTTCTTGTGGAATTGGCAAAGGGATGTTTGGAAGCCCATAGAGGGCTATGGTGAAAAAGGAAATATCTTCCGTTCAAAACTGGAAAGAAGCTTTCTGAGAAACTGCTCTGTGTTCTGTTAATTCATCTCACAGAGTTACATCTTTCCCTTCAAGAAGCCTTTCGCTAAGGCTGTTCTTGTGGAATTGGCAAAGGGATATTTGGAAGCCCATAGAGGGCTATGGTGAAAAAGGAACTATCTTCCGTTCAAAACTGGAAAGAAGCTTTCTGAGAAACTGCTCTGTGTTCTGTTAATCCATCTCACAGAGTTACTTCTTCCCCTTCAAGAAGCCTTTCGCTAAGGCTGTTCTTGTGGAATTGGCAAAGGGATATTTGGAAGCCCATAGAGGGCTATGGTGAAAAAGGAAATATCTTCCGTTCAAAACTGAAAAGAAGCTTTGTGAGAAACTGCTCTGTGTTCTGTTAATTCATCTCACAGAGTTAAATCTTTCCCTTCAGGAAGCCTTTCGCTAAGCCTGTTCTTGTGGAATTGGCAAAGGGATATTTGGAAGCCCATAGAGGGCTATGGTGAAAAAGGAAATACCTTCCGTTCAAAACTGGAAAGAAGCTTTCTGAGAAACTGCTCTGTGTTCTGTTAATTCATCTCACAGAGTTACATCTTTCCCTTCAAGAAGCCTTTCGCTAAGGCTGTTCTTGCGGAATTGGCAAAGGGATATTTGGAAGCCCATAGAGGGCTATGGTGAAAAAGGAAATATTTTCCGTTCAAAACTGGAAAGAAGCTTTCTGAGAAACTGCTCTGTGTTCTGTTAATTCATCTCACAGAGTTACATCTTTCCCTTCAAGAATCCTTTCGCTAAGGCTGTTCTTGTGGAATTGGCAAAGGGATATTTGGAAGCCCATAGAGGGTTATGGTGAAAAAGGAAATATCTTCCGTTCAAAACTGGAAAGAAGGTTTCTGAGAATCTGCTCTGTGTTCTGTTAATTCATCTCACAGAGTTACATCTTTCCCTTCAAGAAGCCTTTCGCTAAGGCTGTTCTTGTGGAATTGGCAAAGGGATATTTGGAAGCCCATAGAGGGCTATGGTGAAAAAGGAACTATCTTCCGTTCAAAACTGGAAAGAAGCTTTCTGAGAAACTGCTCTGTGTTCTGTTAATCCATCTCACAGAGTTACATCTTTCCCTTCAAGAAGCCTTTCGCTAAGGCTGTTCTTGTGGAATTGGCAAAGGGATATTTGGAAGCCCATAGAGGGCTATGGTGAAAAAGGAAATATCTTCCGTTCAAAACTGGAAAGAAGCTTTCTGAGAAACTGCTCTGTGTTCTGTTAATTCATCTCACAGTGTTACATCTTTCCCTTCAAGAAGCCTTTCGCTAAGGCTGTTCTTGTGGAATTGGCAAAGGGATATTTGGAAGCCCATAGAGGGCTATGGTGAAAAAGGAAATATCTTCCGTTCAAAACTGGAAAGAAGCTTTCTGAGAAACTGCTCTGTGTTCTGTTAATTCATCTCACAGAGTTACATCTTTCCCTTCAAGAAGCCTTTCGCTAAGGCTGTTCTTGTGGAATTGGCAAAGGGATATTTGGAAGCCCATAGAGGGCTATGGTGAAAAAGGAAATATCTTCCGTTCAAAACTGGAAAGAAGCTTTCTGAGAAACTGCTCTGTGTTCTGTTAATTCATCTCACAGAGTTACATCTTTCCCTTCAAGAAGCCTTTCGCTAAGGCTGTTCTTGTGGAATTGGCAAAGGGATATTTGGAAGCCCATAGAGGGCTATGGTGAAAAAGGAAATATCTTCCGTTCAAAACTGGAAAGAAGCTTTGTGAGAAACTGCTCTGTGTTCTGTTAATTCATCTTACAGAGTTACATCTTACCCTTCATGAAGCCTTTCGCTAAGGCTGTTCTTGTGGAATTGGCAAAGGGATATTTGGAAGCCCATAGAGGGCTATGGTGAAAAAGGAAATATCTTCCGTTCAAAACTGGAAAGAAGCTTTCTGAGAAACTGCTCTGTGTTCTGTTAATTCATCTCACAGAGTTACATCCTTCCCTTCAAGAAGCCTTAAACTAAGGCTGTTCTTGTGGCATTGGCAAAGGGATATTTGGAAGCCCATAGAGGGCTATGGTGAAAAAGGAAATATCTTCCGTTCAAAACTGGAAAGAAGCTTTCTGAGAAACTGCTCTGTGTTCTGTTAATTCATCTCACAGAGTTACATCTTTCCCTTCAAGAAGCCTTTCGCTAAGGCTGTTCTTGTGGAATTGGCAAAGGGATATTTGGAAGCCCATAGAGGGCTATGGTGAAAAAGGAAATATCTTCCGTTCAAAACTGGAAAGAAGCTTTCTGAGAAACTGCTCTGTGTTTTGTTAATTCATCTCACAGAGTTACATCTTCCCCTTCAAGAAGCCTTTCGCTAAGGCTGTTCTTGTGGAATTTGCAAAGGAATATTTGGAAGCCCATAGAGGGCTATGGTGAAAAAGGAAATATCTTCCGTTCAAAACTGGAAAGAAGCTTTCTGAGAAACTGCTCTGTGTTTTGTTAATTCATCTCACAGAGTTACATCTTTCCCTTCAAGAAGCCTTTCGCTAAGGCTGTTCTTGTGGAATTGGCAAAGGGATATTTGGAAGCCCATAGAGGGCTATGGTGAAAAAGGAACTATCTTCCGTTCAAAACTGGAAAGAAGCTTTCTGAGAAACTGCTCTGTGTTCTGTTAATCCATCTCACAGAGTTACTTCTTCCCCTTCAAGAAGCCTTTCGCTAAGGCTGTTCTTGTGGAATTGGCAAAGGGATATTTGGAAGCCCATAGAGGGCTATGGTGAAAAAGGAAATATCTTCCGTTCAAAACTGGAAAGAAGCTTTGTGAGAAACTGCTCTGTGTTCTGTTATTTCATCTCACAGAGTTAAATCTTTCCCTTCAGGAAGCCTTTCGCTAAGCCTGTTCTTGTGGAATTGGCAAAGGGATATTTGGAAGCCCTTGGAGGGCTATGGTGAAAAAGGAAATACCTTCCGTTGAAAACTGGAAAGAAGCTTTCTGAGAAACTGCTCTGTGTTCTGTTAATTCATCTCACAGAGTTACATCTTTCCCTTCAAGAAGCCTTTCGCTAAGGCTGTTCTTGCGGAATTGGCAAAGGGATATTTGGAAGCCCATAGAGGGCTATGGTGAAAAAGGAAATATCTTCCGTTCAAAACTGGAAAGAAGCTTTCTGAGAAACTGCTCTGTGTTCTGTTAATTCATCTAACACAGTTACATCTTTCCCTTCAAGAATCCTTTCGCTAAGGCTGTTCTTGTGGAATTGGCAAAGGGATATTTGGAAGCCCATAGAGGGTTATGGTGAAAAAGGAAATATCTTCCGTTCAAAACTGGAAAGAAGGTTTCTGAGAAACTGCTCTGTGTTCTGTTAATTCATCTCACAGAGTTACATCTTTCCCTTCAAGAAGCCTTTCGCTAAGGCTGTTCTTGTGGAATTGGCAAAGGGATATTTGGAAGCCCATAGAGGGCTATGGTGAAAAAGGAAATATCTTCCGTTCAAAACTGGAAAGAAGCTTTCTGAGAAACTGCTCTGTGTTCTGTTAATTCATCTCACAGAGTTACATCTTTCCCTTCAAGAAGCCTTTCGCTAAGTCTGTTCTTGTGGAATTGGCAAAGGGATATTTGGAAGACCATAGAGTTCTATGGTGAAAAAGGAAATATCTTCCGTTCAAAACTGGAAAGAAGCTTTCTGAGAAACTGCTCTGTGTTCTGTTAATTCATCTCACAGAGTTACATCTTTCCCTTCAAGAAGCCTTTCGCTAAGGCTGTTCTTGTGGAATTGGCAAAGGGATATTTGGAAGACCATAGAGGGCAATGGTGAAAAAGGAAATATCTTCCGTTCAAAACTGGAAAGAAGCTTTCTGAGAAACTGCTCTGTGTTCTGTTAATTCATCTCACAGAGTTACATCTTTCCCTTCAAGAAGTCTTTCGCTAAGGCTGTTCTTGTGGAATTGGCAAAGGGATATTTGGAAGCCCATAGAGGGCTATGGTGAAAAAGGAAATATCTTCCGTTCAAAACTGGAAAGAAGCTTTCTGAGAAACTGCTCTGTGTTCTGTTAATTCATCTCACAGAGTTACATCTTTTCCTTCAAGAAGCCTTTCGCTAAGTCTGTTCTTGTGGAATTGGCAAAGGGATATTTGGAAGCCCATAGAAGGCTACGGTGAAAAAGGAAATATCTTCCGTTCAAAACTGGAAAGAAGCTTTCTGAGAAACTGCTCTGTGTTCTGTTAATTCATGTCACAGAGTTACATCTTTCCCTTCAAGAAGCCTTTCGCTAAGGCTGTTCTTGTGGAATTGGCAAAGGGATATTTGGAAGCCCATAGAGGGCTATGGTGAAAAAGGAAATATCTTCCGTTCAAAACTGGAAAGAAGCTTTCTGAGAAACTGCTCTGTGTTCTGTTAATTCATCTCACAGAGTTACATCTTTCCCTTCAAGAAGCCTTTCGCTAAGGCTGTTCTTGTGGAATTGGCAAAGGGATATTTGGAAGCCCATAGAGGGCTATGGTGAAAAAGGAAATATCTTCCGTTCAAAACTGGAAAGAAGCTTTCTGAGAAACTGCTCTGTGTTCTGTTAATTCATCTCACAGAGTTACATCTTTCCCTTCAAGAAGCCTTTCGCTAAGGCTGTTCTTGTGGAATTGGCAAAGGGATATTTGGAAGCCCATAGAGGGCTATGGTGAAAAAGGAAATATCTTCCGTTCAAAACTGGAAGGAAGCTTTCTGAGAAACTGCTCTGTGTTTTGTTAATTCATCTCACAGAGTTACATCTATCCCTTCGAGAAGCCTTTCGCTAAGGCTGTTCTTGTGGAATTGGCAAAGGGATATTTGGAAGCCCATAGGGGGCTATGGTGAAAAAGGAAATATCTTCCGTTCAAAACTGGAAAGAAGCTTTCTGAGAAACTGCTCTGTGTTCTGTTAATTCATCTCACAGAGTTACATCTTTCCCTTCAAGAAGCCTTTCGCTAAGGCTGTTCTTGTGGAATTGGCAAAGGGATATTTGGAAGCCCATAGAGGGCTATGGTGAAAAAGGAAATATCTTCCGTTCAAAACTGGAAAGAAGCTTTCTGAGAAACTGCTCTGTGTTCTGTTAATTCATCTCACAGAGTTACATCTTTCCCTTCAAGGAGCCTTTCGCTAAGGCTGTTCTTGTGGAATTGGCAAAGGGATATTTGGAAGCCCATAGAGGGCTATGGTGAAAAAGGAACTATCTTCCGTTCAAAACTGGAAAGAAGCTTTCTGAGAAACTGCTCTGTGTTCTGTTAATCCATCTCACAGAGTTACATCTTTCCCTTCAAGAAGCCTTTCGCTAAGGCTGTTCTTGTGGAATTGGCAAAGGGATATTTGGAAGCCCATAGAGGGCTATGGTGAAAAAGGAAATATCTTCCGTTCAAAACTGGAAAGAAGCTTTTTGAGAAACTGCTCTGTGTTCTGTTAATTCATCTCACAGAGTTACATCTTTCCCTTCAAGAAGCCTTTCGCTAAGTCTGTTCTTGTGGAATTGGCAAAGGGATATTTGGAAGCCCATAGAGGGCTATGGTGAAAAAGGAAATATCTTCCGTTCAAAACTGGAAAGAAGCTTTCTGAGAAACTGCTCTGTGTTCTGTTAATTCATGTCACAGAGTTACATCTTTTCCTTCAAGAAGCCTTTCGCTAAGGCTGTTCTTGTGGAATTGGCAAAGGGATATTTGGAAGCCCATAGAGGGCTATGGTGAAAAAGGAAATATCTTCCGTTCAAAACTGGAAAGAAGCTTTCTGAGAAACTGCTCTGTGTTCTGTTAATTCATCTCACAGAGTTACATCTTTCCCTTCAAGAAGCCTTTCGCTAAGGCTGTTCTTGTGGAATTGGCAAAGTGATATTTGGAAGCCCATAGAGGGCTATGGTGAAAAAGGAAATATCTTCCGTTCAAAACTGGAAAGAAGCTTTCTGAGAAACTGCTCTGTGTTCTGTTAATTCATCTCACAGAGTTACATCTTTCCCTTCAAGAAGCCTTTCGCTAAGGCTGTTCTTGTGGAATTGGCAAAGGGATATTTGGAAGCCCATAGAGGGCTATGGTGAAAAAGGAAATATCTTCCGTTCAAAACTGGAAAGAAGCTTTCTGAGAAACTGCTCTGTGTTCTGTTAATTCATCTCACAGAGTTACATCTTTCCCTTCAAGAAGCCTTTCGCTAAGGCTATTCTTTTGGAATTGGCAAAGGAATATTTGGAAGCCCATAGAGGGCTATGGTGAAAAAGGAAATATCTTCCGTTCAAAACTGGAAAGAATCTTTCTGAGAAACTGCTTTGTGTTTTGTTAATTCATCTCACAGAGTTACATATTTCCCTTCAAGAAGCTTTTCGCTAAGGCTGTTCTTGTGGAATTGGCAAAGGGATATTTGGAAGCCCATAGAGGGCTATGGTGAAAAAGGAAATATCTTCCGTTCAAAACTGGAAAGAAGCTGTCTGAGAAACTGCTCTGTGTTCTGTTAATTCATCTCACAGAGTTACATCTTTCCCTTCAAGAAGCCTTTCGATAAGGCTGTTCTTGTGGAATTGGCAAAGGGATATTTGGAAGCCCATAGAGGGCTATGGTGAAAAAGGAAATATCTTCCGTTCAAAACTGGAAGGAAGCTTTCTGAGAAACTGCTCTGTGTTTTGTTAATTCATCTCACAGAGTTACATCTATCCCTTCGAGAAGCCTTTCGCTAAGGCTGTTCTTGTGGAATTGGCAAAGGGATATTTGGAAGCCCATAGGGGGCTATGGTGAAAAAGGAAATATCTTCCGTTCAAAACTGGAAAGAAGCTTTCTGAGAAACTGCTCTGTGTTCTGTTAATTCATCTCACAGGGTTACATCTTTCCCTTCAAGAAGCCTTTCGCTAAGGCTGTTCTTGTGGAATTGGCAAAGGGATATTTGGAAGCCCATAGAGGGCTATGGTGAAAAAGGAACTATCTTCCGTTCAAAACTGGAAAGAAGCTTTCTGAGAAACTGCTCTGTGTTCTGTTAATCCATCTCACAGAGTTACATCTTTCCCTTCAAGAAGCCTTTCGCTAAGGCTGTTCTTGTGGAATTGGCAAAGGGATATTTGGAAGCCCATAGAGGGCTATGGTGAAAAAGGAAATATCTTCCGTTCAAAACTGGAAAGAAGCTTTCTGAGAAACTGCTCTGTGTTCTGTTAATTCATCTCACAGAGTTACATCTTTCCCTTCAAGAAGCCTTTCGCTAAGTCTGTTCTTGTGGAATTGGCAAAGGGATATTTGGAAGCCCATAGAGGGCTATGGTGAAAAAGGAAATATCTTCCGTTCAAAACTGGAAAGAAGCTTTCTGAGAAACTGCTCTGTGTTCTGTTAATTCATGTCACAGAGTTACATCTTTTCCTTCAAGAAGCCTTTCGCTAAGGCTGTTCTTGTGGAATTGGCAAAGGGATATTTGGAAGCCCATAGAGGGCTATGGTGAAAAAGGAAATATCTTCCGTTCAAAACTGGAAAGAAGCTTTCTGAGAAACTGCTCTGTGTTCTGTTAATTCATCTCACAGAGTTACATCTTTCCCTTCAAGAAGCCTTTCGCTAAGGCTGTTCTTGTGGAATTGGCAAAGGGATATTTGGAAGCCCATAGAGGGCTATGGTGAAAAAGGAAATATCTTCCGTTCAAAACTGGAAAGAAGCTTTCTGAGAAACTGCTCTGTGTTCTGTTAATTCATCTCACAGAGTTACATCTTTCCCTTCAAGAAGCCTTTCGCTAAGGCTGTTCTTGTGGAATTGGCAAAGGGATATTTGGAAGCCCATAGAGGGCTATGGTGAAAAAGGAACTATCTTCCGTTCAAAACTGGAAAGAAGCTTTCTGAGAAACTGCTCTGTGTTCTGTTAATCCATCTCACAGAGTTACATCTTTCCCTTCAAGAAGCCTTTCGCTAAGGCTGTTCTTGTGGAATTGGGAAAGGGATATTTGGAAGCCCATAGAGGGCTATGGTGAAAAAGGAAATATCTTCCGTTCAAAACTGGAAAGAAGCTTTGTGAGAAACTGCTCTGTGTTCTGTTAATTCATCTCACAGAGTTACACCTTTCCCTTCAAGAAGCCTTTCGCTAAGTCTGTTCTTGTGGAATTGGCAAAGGGATATTTGGAAGCCCATAGAAGGCTACGGTGAAAAAGGAAATATCTTCCGTTCAAAACTGGAAAGAAGCTTTCTGAGAAACTGCTCTGTGTTCTGTTAATTCATCTCACAGAGTTACATCTTTCCCTTCAAGAAGCCTTTCGCTAAGGCTGTTCTTGTGGAATTGGCAAAGGGATATTTGGAAGCCCATAGAGGGCTATGGTGAAAAAGGAACTATCTTCCGTTCAAAACTGGAAAGAAGCTTTCTGAGAAACTGCTCTGTGTTCTGTTAATTCATCTCACAGAGTTACATCTTTCCCTTCAAGAAGCCTTTCGCTAAGGCTGTTCTTGTGGAATTGGCAAAAGGATATTTGGAAGCCCATAGAGGGCTATGGTGAAAAAGGAAATATCTTCCGTTCAAAACTGGAAAGAAGCTTTGTGAGAAACTGCTCTGTGTTCTGTTAATTCATCTCACAGAGTTACATCTTTCCCTTCAAGAAGCCTTTCGCTAAGGCTGTTCTTGTGGAATTGGCAAAGGGATATTTGGAAGCCCATAGAGGGCTATGGTGAAAAAGGAACTATCTTCCGTTCAAAACTGGAAAGAAGCTTTCTGAGAAACTGCTCTGTATTCTGTTAATCCATCTCACAGAGTTACATCTTTCCGTTCAAGAAGCCTTTCGCTAAGGCTGTTCTTGTGGAATTGGCAAAGGGATATTTGGAAGCCCATAGAGGGCTATGGTGAAAAATGAAATATCTTCCGTTCAAAACTGGAAAGAAGCTTTCTGAGAAACTGCTCTGTGTTCTGTTAATTCATCTCACAGAGTTACATCTTTCCCTTCAAGAAGCCTTTCGCTAAGGGTGTTCTTGTGGAATTGGCAAAGGGATATTTGGAAGCCCATAGAGGGCTATGGTGAAAAAGGAAATATCTTCCGTTCAAAAGTGGAAAGAAGCTTTCTGAGAAACTGCTCTGTGTTCTGTTAATTCATCTCGCAGAGTTACATCATTCCCTTCAAGAAGCCTTTCGCTAAGGCTGTTCTTGTGGACTTGGCAAAGGGATATTTTTAAGCCCATAGAGGGCTATGGTGAAAAAGGAAATATCTTCCGTTCAAAACTGGAAAGAAGCTTTCTGAGAAACTGCTCTGTGTTCTGTTAATTCATCTCACAGAGTTACATCTTTCCCTTCAAGAAGCCTTTCGCTAAGGCTGTTCTTGTGGAGTTGGCAAAGGGATATTTGGAAGCCCATAGAGGGCTATGGTGGAAAAGGAAATATCTTCCGTTCAAAACTGGAAAGAAGCTTTCTGAGAAACTGCTCTGTGTTCTGTTAATTCATCTCACAGAGTTACATCTTTCCCTTCAAGAAGCCTTTCGCTAAGGCTGTTCTTGTGGAATTGGCAAAGGGATATTTGGAAGCCCATAGAAGGCTACGGTGAAAAAGGAAATATCTTCCGTTCAAAACTGGAAAGAAGCTTTCTGAGAAACTGCTCTGTGTTCTGTTAATTCATCTCACAGAGTTACATCTTTCCCTTCAAGAAGCCTTTCGCTAAGGCTGTTCTTGTGGAATTGGCAAAGGGATATTTGGAAGCCCATAGAGGGCTATGGTGAAAAAGGAACTATCTTCCGTTCAAAACTGGAAAGAAGCTTTCTGAGAAACTGCTCTGTGTTCTGTTAATTCATCTCACAGAGTTACATCTTTCCCTTCAAGAAGCCTTTCGCTAAGGCTGTTCTTGTGGAATTGGCAAAGGGATATTTGGAAGCCCATAGAGGGCTATGGTGAAAAAGGAAATATCTTCCGTTCAAAACTGGAAAGAAGCTTTCTGAGAAACTGCTCTGTGTTCTGTTAATTCATCTCACAGAGTTACATCTTTCCCTTCAAGGAGCCTTTCGCTAAGGCTGTTCTTGTGGAATTGGCAAAGGGATATTTGGAAGCCCATAGAGGGCTATGGTGAAAAAGGAACTATCTTCCGTTCAAAACTGGAAAGAAGCTTTCTGAGAAACTGCTCTGTGTTCTGTTAATCCATCTCACAGAGTTACATCTTTCCCTTCAAGAAGCCTTTCGCTAAGGCTGTTCTTGTGGAATTGGCAAAGGGATATTTGGAAGCCCATAGAGGGCTATGGTGAAAAAGGAAATATCTTCCGTTCAAAACTGGAAAGAAGCTTTTTGAGAAACTGCTCTGTGTTCTGTTAATTCATCTCACAGAGTTACATCTTTCCCTTCAAGAAGCCTTTCGCTAAGTCTGTTCTTGTGGAATTGGCAAAGGGATATTTGGAAGCCCATAGAGGGCTATGGTGAAAAAGGAAATATCTTCCGTTCAAAACTGGAAAGAAGCTTTCTGAGAAACTGCTCTGTGTTCTGTTAATTCATGTCACAGAGTTACATCTTTTCCTTCAAGAAGCCTTTCGCTAAGGCTGTTCTTGTGGAATTGGCAAAGGGATATTTGGAAGCCCATAGAGGGCTATGGTGAAAAAGGAAATATCTTCCGTTCAAAACTGGAAAGAAGCTTTCTGAGAAACTGCTCTGTGTTCTGTTAATTCATCTCACAGAGTTACATCTTTCCCTTCAAGAAGCCTTTCGCTAAGGCTGTTCTTGTGGAATTGGCAAAGTGATATTTGGAAGCCCATAGAGGGCTATGGTGAAAAAGGAAATATCTTCCGTTCAAAACTGGAAAGAAGCTTTCTGAGAAACTGCTCTGTGTTCTGTTAATTCATCTCACAGAGTTACATCTTTCCCTTCAAGAAGCCTTTCGCTAAGGCTGTTCTTGTGGAATTGGCAAAGGGATATTTGGAAGCCCATAGAGGGCTATGGTGAAAAAGGAAATATCTTCCGTTCAAAACTGGAAAGAAGCTTTCTGAGAAACTGCTCTGTGTTCTGTTAATTCATCTCACAGAGTTACATCTTTCCCTTCAAGAAGCCTTTCGCTAAGGCTATTCTTTTGGAATTGGCAAAGGAATATTTGGAAGCCCATAGAGGGCTATGGTGAAAAAGGAAATATCTTCCGTTCAAAACTGGAAAGAATCTTTCTGAGAAACTGCTTTGTGTTTTGTTAATTCATCTCACAGAGTTACATATTTCCCTTCAAGAAGCTTTTCGCTAAGGCTGTTCTTGTGGAATTGGCAAAGGGATATTTGGAAGCCCATAGAGGGCTATGGTGAAAAAGGAAATATCTTCCGTTCAAAACTGGAAAGAAGCTGTCTGAGAAACTGCTCTGTGTTCTGTTAATTCATCTCACAGAGTTACATCTTTCCCTTCAAGAAGCCTTTCGATAAGGCTGTTCTTGTGGAATTGGCAAAGGGATATTTGGAAGCCCATAGAGGGCTATGGTGAAAAAGGAAATATCTTCCGTTCAAAACTGGAAGGAAGCTTTCTGAGAAACTGCTCTGTGTTTTGTTAATTCATCTCACAGAGTTACATCTATCCCTTCGAGAAGCCTTTCGCTAAGGCTGTTCTTGTGGAATTGGCAAAGGGATATTTGGAAGCCCATAGGGGGCTATGGTGAAAAAGGAAATATCTTCCGTTCAAAACTGGAAAGAAGCTTTCTGAGAAACTGCTCTGTGTTCTGTTAATTCATCTCACAGGGTTACATCTTTCCCTTCAAGAAGCCTTTCGCTAAGGCTGTTCTTGTGGAATTGGCAAAGGGATATTTGGAAGCCCATAGAGGGCTATGGTGAAAAAGGAACTATCTTCCGTTCAAAACTGGAAAGAAGCTTTCTGAGAAACTGCTCTGTGTTCTGTTAATCCATCTCACAGAGTTACATCTTTCCCTTCAAGAAGCCTTTCGCTAAGGCTGTTCTTGTGGAATTGGCAAAGGGATATTTGGAAGCCCATAGAGGGCTATGGTGAAAAAGGAAATATCTTCCGTTCAAAACTGGAAAGAAGCTTTCTGAGAAACTGCTCTGTGTTCTGTTAATTCATCTCACAGAGTTACATCTTTCCCTTCAAGAAGCCTTTCGCTAAGTCTGTTCTTGTGGAATTGGCAAAGGGATATTTGGAAGCCCATAGAGGGCTATGGTGAAAAAGGAAATATCTTCCGTTCAAAACTGGAAAGAAGCTTTCTGAGAAACTGCTCTGTGTTCTGTTAATTCATGTCACAGAGTTACATCTTTTCCTTCAAGAAGCCTTTCGCTAAGGCTGTTCTTGTGGAATTGGCAAAGGGATATTTGGAAGCCCATAGAGGGCTATGGTGAAAAAGGAAATATCTTCCGTTCAAAACTGGAAAGAAGCTTTCTGAGAAACTGCTCTGTGTTCTGTTAATTCATCTCACAGAGTTACATCTTTCCCTTCAAGAAGCCTTTCGCTAAGGCTGTTCTTGTGGAATTGGCAAAGGGATATTTGGAAGCCCATAGAGGGCTATGGTGAAAAAGGAAATATCTTCCGTTCAAAACTGGAAAGAAGCTTTCTGAGAAACTGCTCTGTGTTCTGTTAATTCATCTCACAGAGTTACATCTTTCCCTTCAAGAAGCCTTTCGCTAAGGCTGTTCTTGTGGAATTGGCAAAGGGATATTTGGAAGCCCATAGAGGG
This sequence comes from Chlorocebus sabaeus, assembly GCF_047675955.1. Taxonomy (NCBI): domain Eukaryota; kingdom Metazoa; phylum Chordata; class Mammalia; order Primates; family Cercopithecidae; genus Chlorocebus; species Chlorocebus sabaeus. The sequence goes on along the minus strand of NW_027327483.1, from coordinate 542,050 downwards.
CTATGGTGAAAAAGGAACTATCTTCCGTTCAAAACTGGAAAGAAGCTTTCTGAGAAACTGCTCTGTGTTCTGTTAATCCATCTCACAGAGTTACATCTTTCCCTTCAAGAAGCCTTTCGCTAAGGCTGTTCTTGTGGAATTGGGAAAGGGATATTTGGAAGCCCATAGAGGGCTATGGTGAAAAAGGAAATATCTTCCGTTCAAAACTGGAAAGAAGCTTTGTGAGAAACTGCTCTGTGTTCTGTTAATTCATCTCACAGAGTTACACCTTTCCCTTCAAGAAGCCTTTCGCTAAGTCTGTTCTTGTGGAATTGGCAAAGGGATATTTGGAAGCCCATAGAAGGCTACGGTGAAAAAGGAAATATCTTCCGTTCAAAACTGGAAAGAAGCTTTCTGAGAAACTGCTCTGTGTTCTGTTAATTCATCTCACAGAGTTACATCTTTCCCTTCAAGAAGCCTTTCGCTAAGGCTGTTCTTGTGGAATTGGCAAAGGGATATTTGGAAGCCCATAGAGGGCTATGGTGAAAAAGGAACTATCTTCCGTTCAAAACTGGAAAGAAGCTTTCTGAGAAACTGCTCTGTGTTCTGTTAATTCATCTCACAGAGTTACATCTTTCCCTTCAAGAAGCCTTTCGCTAAGGCTGTTCTTGTGGAATTGGCAAAAGGATATTTGGAAGCCCATAGAGGGCTATGGTGAAAAAGGAAATATCTTCCGTTCAAAACTGGAAAGAAGCTTTGTGAGAAACTGCTCTGTGTTCTGTTAATTCATCTCACAGAGTTACATCTTTCCCTTCAAGAAGCCTTTCGCTAAGGCTGTTCTTGTGGAATTGGCAAAGGGATATTTGGAAGCCCATAGAGGGCTATGGTGAAAAAGGAACTATCTTCCGTTCAAAACTGGAAAGAAGCTTTCTGAGAAACTGCTCTGTGTTCTGTTAATCCATCTCACAGAGTTACATCTTTCCGTTCAAGAAGCCTTTCGCTAAGGCTGTTCTTGTGGAATTGGCAAAGGGATATTTGGAAGCCCATAGAGGGCTATGGTGAAAAATGAAATATCTTCCGTTCAAAACTGGAAAGAAGCTTTCTGAGAAACTGCTCTGTGTTCTGTTAATTCATCTCACAGAGTTACATCTTTCCCTTCAAGAAGCCTTTCGCTAAGGGTGTTCTTGTGGAATTGGCAAAGGGATATTTGGAAGCCCATAGAGGGCTATGGTGAAAAAGGAAATATCTTCCGTTCAAAAGTGGAAAGAAGCTTTCTGAGAAACTGCTCTGTGTTCTGTTAATTCATCTCGCAGAGTTACATCATTCCCTTCAAGAAGCCTTTCGCTAAGGCTGTTCTTGTGGACTTGGCAAAGGGATATTTTTAAGCCCATAGAGGGCTATGGTGAAAAAGGAAATATCTTCCGTTCAAAACTGGAAAGAAGCTTTCTGAGAAACTGCTCTGTGTTCTGTTAATTCATCTCACAGAGTTACATCTTTCCCTTCAAGAAGCCTTTCGCTAAGGCTGTTCTTGTGGAGTTGGCAAAGGGATATTTGGAAGCCCATAGAGGGCTATGGTGGAAAAGGAAATATCTTCCGTTCAAAACTGGAAAGAAGCTTTCTGAGAAACTGCTCTGTGTTCTGTTAATTCATCTCACAGAGTTACATCTTTCCCTTCAAGAAGCCTTTCGCTAAGGCTGTTCTTGTGGAATTGGCAAAGGGATATTTGGAAGCCCATAGAAGGCTACGGTGAAAAAGGAAATATCTTCCGTTCAAAACTGGAAAGAAGCTTTCTGAGAAACTGCTCTGTGTTCTGTTAATTCATCTCACAGAGTTACATCTTTCCCTTCAAGAAGCCTTTCGCTAAGGCTGTTCTTGTGGAATTGGCAAAGGGATATTTGGAAGCCCATAGAGGGCTATGGTGAAAAAGGAACTATCTTCCGTTCAAAACTGGAAAGAAGCTTTCTGAGAAACTGCTCTGTGTTCTGTTAATTCATCTCACAGAGTTACATCTTTCCCTTCAAGAAGCCTTTCGCTAAGGCTGTTCTTGTGGAATTGGCAAAGGGATATTTGGAAGCCCATAGAGGGCTATGGTGAAAAAGGAAATATCTTCCGTTCAAAACTGGAAAGAAGCTTTGTGAGAAACTGCTCTGTGTTCTGTTAATTCATCTCACAGAGTTACATCTTTCCCTTCAAGAAGCCTTTCGCTAAGGCTGTTCTTGTGGAATTGGGAAAGGGATATTTGGAAGCCCATAGAGGGCTATGGTGAAAAAGGAAATATCTTCCGTTCAAAACTAGAAAGAAGCTTTGTGAGAAACTGCTCTGTGTTCTGTTAATTCATCTCACAGAGTTACATCTTTCCCTTCAAGAAGCCTTTCGCTAAGTCTGTTCTTGTGGAATTGGCAAAGGGATATTTGGAAGCCCATAGAAGGCTACGGTGAAAAAGGAAATATCTTCCGTTCAAAACTGGAAAGAAGCTTTCTGAGAAACTGCTCTGTGTTCTGTTAATTCATGTCACAGAGTTACATCTTTTCCTTCAAGAAGCCTTTCGCTAAGGCTGTTCTGGTGGAATTGGCAAAGGGATATTTGGAAGCCCATAGAGGGCTATGGTGAAAAAGGAAATATCTTCCGTTCAAAACTGGAAAGAAGCTTTCTGAGAAACTGCTCTGTGTTCTGTTAATTCATCTCACAGAGTTACATCTTTCCCTTCAAGAAGCCTTTCGCTAAGGCTGTTCTTGTGGAATTGGCAAAGGGATATTTGGAAGCCCATAGAGGGCTATGGTGAAAAAGGAAATATCTTCCGTTCAAAACTGGAAAGAAGCTTTCTGAGAAACTGCTCTGTGTTCTGTTAATCCATCTCACAGAGTTACATCTTTCCCTTCAAGAAGCCTTTCTCTAAGGCTGTTCTTGTGGAATTTGCAAAGGGATATTTGGAAGCCCATAGAGGGCTATGGTGAAAAAGGAAATATCTTCCGTTCAAAACTGGAAAGAAGCTTTCTGAGAAACTGCTCTGTGTTCTGTTAATTCATCTCACACAGTTACATCTTTCCCTTCAAGAAGCCTTTCGCTAAGGGTGTTCTTGTGGAATTGGCAAAGGGATATTTGGAAGCCCATAGAGGGCTATGGTGAAAAAGGAAATATCTTCCGTTCAAAACTGGAAAGAAGCTTTCTGAGAAACTGCTCTGTGTTCTGTTAATTCATCTCGCAGAGTTACATCTTTCCCTTCAAGAAGCCTTTCGCTAAGGCTGTTCTTGTGGAATTGGCAAAGGGATATTTGGAAGCCCATAGAGGGCTATGGTGAAAAAGGAAATATCTTCCGTTCAAAACTGGAAAGAAGCTTTCTGAGAAACTGCTCTGTGTTCTGTTAATTCATCTCACAGAGTTACATCTTTCCCTTCAAGAAGCCTTTCGCTAAGGCTGTTCTTGTGGAATTGGCAAAGGGATATTTGGAAGCCCATAGAGGGCTATGGTGGAAAAGGAAATATCTTCCGTTCAAAACTGGAAAGAAGCTTTCTGAGAAACTGCTCTGTGTTCTGTTAATTCATCTCACAGAGTTACATCTTTCCCTTCAAGAAGCCTTTCGCTAAGGCTGTTCTTGTGGAATTGGCAAAGGGATATTTGGAAGCCCATAGAGGGCTATGGTGAAAAAGGAAATATCTTCCGTTCAAAACTGGAAAGAAGCTTTGTGAGAAACTGCTCTGTGTTCCGTTAATTCATCTCACAGAGTTACATCTTTCCCTTCAAGAAGCCTTTCGCTAAGTCTGTTCTTGTGGAATTGGCAAAGGGATACTTGGAAGCCCATAGAAGGCTACGGTGAAAAAGGAAATATCTTCCGTTCAAAACTGGAAAGAAGCTTTCTGAGAAACTGCTCTGTGTTCTGTTAATTCATCTCACAGAGTTACATCTTTCCCTTCAAGAAGCCTTTCGCTAAGGCTGTTCTTGTGGAATTGGCAAAGGGATATTTGGAAGCCCATAGAGGGCTATGGTGAAAAAGGAAATATCTTCCGTTCAAAACTGGAAAGAAGCTTTCTGAGAAACTGCTCTGTGTTCTGTTAATTCATCTCACAGAGTTACATCTTTCCCTTCAAGAAGCCTTTCGCTAAGGCTGTTCTTGTGGAATTGGCAAAGGGATATTTGGAAGCCCATAGAGGGCTATGGTGAAAAAGGAACTATCTTCCGTTCAAAACTGGAAAGAAGCTTTCTGAGAAACTGCTCTGTGTTCTGTTAAACCATCTCACAGAGTTACATCTTTCCCTTCAAGAAGCCTTTCGCTAAGGCTGTTCTTGTGGAATTGGCAAAGGGATATTTGGAAGCCCATAGAGGGCTATGGTGAAAAAGGAAATATCTTTCGTTCAAAACTGGAAAGAAGCTTTCTGAGAAACTGCTCTGTGTTCTGTTAATTCATCTCACAGAGTTACATCTTTCCCTTCAAGAAGCCTTTCGCTAAGTCTGTTCTTGTGGAATTGGCAAAGGGATATTTGGAAGCCCATAGAGGGCTATGGTGAAAAAGGAAATATCTTCCGTTCAAAACTGGAAAGAAGCTTTCTGAGAAACTGCTCTGTGTTCTGTTAATTCATGTCACAGAGTTACATCTTTTCCTTCAAGAAGCCTTTCGCTAAGGCTGTTCTTGTGGAATTGGCAAAGGGATATTTGGAAGCCCATAGAGGGCTATGGTGAAAAAGGAAATATCTTCCGTTCAAAACTGGAAAGAAGCTTTCTGAGAAACTGCTCTGTGTTCTGTTAATTCATCTCACAGAGTTACATCTTTCCCTTCAAGAAGCCTTTCGCTAAGGCTGTTCTTGTGGAATTGGCAAAGTGATATTTGGAAGCCCATAGAGGGCTATGGTGAAAAAGGAAATATCTTCCGTTCAAAACTGGAAAGAAGCTTTCTGAGAAACTGCTCTGTGTTCTGTTAATTCATCTCACAGAGTTACATCTTTCCCTTCAAGAAGCCTTTCGCTAAGGCTGTTCTTGTGGAATTGGCAAAGGGATATTTGGAAGCCCATAGAGGGCTATGGTGAAAAAGGAACTATCTTCCGTTCAAAACTGGAAAGAAGCTTTCTGAGAAACTGCTCTGTGTTCTGTTAATCCATCTCACAGAGATACATCTTTCCCTTCAAGAAGCCTTTCGCTAAGGCTGTTCTTGTGGAATTGGGAAAGGGATATTTGGAAGCCCATAGAAGGCTATGGTGAAAAAGGAAATATCTTCCGTTCAAAACTGGAAAGAAGCTTTGTGAGAAACTGCTCTGTGTTCTGTTAATTCATCTCACAGAGTTACACCTTTCCCTTCAAGAAGCCTTTCGCTAAGTCTGTTCTTGTGGAATTGGCAAAGGGATATTTGGAAGCCCATAGAAGGCTACGGTGAAAAAGGAAATATCTTCCGTTCAAAACAGGAAAGAAGCTTTCTGAGAAACTGCTCTGTGTTCTGTTAATTCATCTCACAGAGTTACATCTTTCCCTTCAAGAAGCCTTTCGCTTAGGCTGTTCTTGTGGAATTGGGAAAGGGATATTTGGAAGCCCATAGAGGGCTATGGTGAAAAAGGAAATATCTTCCGTTCAAAACTGGAAAGAAGCTTTGTGAGAAACTGCTCTGTGTTCTGTTAATTCATCTCACAGAGTTACATCTTTCCCTTCAAGAAGCCTTTCGCTAAGTCTGTTCTTGTGGAATTGGCAAAGGGATATTTGGAAGCCCATAGAAGGCTACGGTGAAAAAGGAAATATCTTCCGTTCAAAACTGGAAAGAAGCTTTCTGAGAAACTGCTCTGTGTTCTGTTAATTCATGTCACAGAGTTACATCTTTTCCTTCAAGAAGCCTTTCGCTAAGGCTGTTCTGGTGGAATTGGCAAAGGGATATTTGGAAGCCCATAGAGGGCTATGGTGAAAAAGGAAATATCTTCCGTTCAAAACTGGAAAGAAGCTTTCTGAGAAACTGCTCTGTGTTCTGTTAATTCATCTCACAGAGTTACATCTTTCCCTTCAAGAAGCCTTTCGCTAAGGCTGTTCTTGTGGAATTGGCAAAGGGATATTTGGAAGCCCATAGAGGGCTATGGTGAAAAAGGAAATATCTTCCGTTCAAAACTGGAAAGAAGCTTTCTGAGAAACTGCTCTGTGTTCTGTTAATCCATCTCACAGAGTTACATCTTTCCCTTCAAGAAGCCTTTCTCTAAGGCTGTTCTTGTGGAATTGGCAAAGGGATATTTGGAAGCCCATAGAGGGCTATGGTGAAAAAGGAAATATCTTCCGTTCAAAACTGGAAAGAAGCTTTCTGAGAAACTGCTCTGTGTTCTGTTAATTCATCTCACAGAGTTACATCTTTCCCTTCAAGAAGCCTTTCGCTAAGGGTGTTCTTGTGGAATTGGCAAAGGGATATTTGGAAGCCCATAGAGGGCTATGGTGAAAAAGGAAATATCTTCCGTTCAAAACTGGAAAGAAGCTTTCTGAGAAACTGCTCTGTGTTCTGTTAATTCATCTCGCAGAGTTACATCTTTCCCTTCAAGAAGCCTTTCGCTAAGGCTGTTCTTGTGGAATTGGCAAAGGGATATTTGGAAGCCCATAGAGGGCTATGGTGAAAAAGGAAATATCTTCCGTTCAAAACTGGAAAGAAGCTTTCTGAGAAACTGCTCTGTGTTCTGTTAATTCATCTCACAGAGTTACATCTTTCCCTTCAAGTAGCCTTTCGCTAAGGCTGTTCTTGTGGAATTGGCAAAGGGATATTTGGAAGCCCATAGAGGGCTATGGTGGAAAAGGAAATATCTTCCGTTCAAAACTGGAAAGAAGCTTTCTGAGAAACTGCTCTGTGTTCTGTTAATTCATCTCACAGAGTTACATCTTTCCCTTCAAGAAGCCTTTCGCTAAGGCTGTTCTTGTGGAATTGGCAAAGGGATATTTGGAAGCCCATAGAGGGCTATGGTGAAAAAGGAAATATCTTCCGTTCAAAACTGGAAAGAAGCTTTGTGAGAAACTGCTCTGTGTTCCGTTAATTCATCTCACAGAGTAACATCTTTCCCTTCAAGAAGCCTTTCGCTAAGTCTGTTCTTGTGGAATTGGCAAAGGGATACTTGGAAGCCCATAGAAGGCTACGGTGAAAAAGGAAATATCTTCCGTTCAAAACTGGAAAGAAGCTTTCTGAGAAACTGCTCTGTGTTCTGTTAATTCATCTCACAGAGTTACATCTTTCCCTTCAAGAAGCCTTTCGCTAAGGCTGTTCTTGTGGAATTGGCAAAGGGATATTTGGAAGCCCATAGAGGGCTATGGTGAAAAAGGAAATATCTTCCGTTCAAAACTGGAAAGAAGCTTTCTGAGAAACTGCTCTGTGTTCTGTTAATTCATCTCACAGAGTTACATCTTTCCCTTCAAGAAGCCTTTCGCTAAGGCTGTTCTTGTGGAATTGGCAAAGGGATATTTGGAAGCCCATAGAGGGCTATGGTGAAAAAGGAACTATCTTCCGTTCAAAACTGGAAAGAAGCTTTCTGAGAAACTGCTCTGTGTTCTGTTAATCCATCTCACAGAGTTACATCTTTCCCTTCAAGAAGCCTTTCGCTAAGGCTGTTCTTGTGGAATTGGCAAAGGGATATTTGGAAGCCCATAGAGGGCTATGGTGAAAAAGGAAATATCTTCCGTTCAAAACTGGAAAGAAGCTTTCTGAGAAACTGCTCTGTGTTCTGTTAATTCATCTCACAGAGTTACATCTTTCCCTTCAAGAAGCCTTTCGCTAAGTCTGTTCTTGTGGAATTGGCAAAGGGATATTTGGAAGCCCATAGAGGGCTATGGTGAAAAAGGAAATATCTTCCGTTCAAAACTGGAAAGAAGCTTTCTGAGAAACTGCTCTGTGTTCTGTTAATTCATGTCACAGAGTTACATCTTTTCCTTCAAGAAGCCTTTCGCTAAGGCTGTTCTTGTGGAATTGGCAAAGGGATATTTGGAAGCCCATAGAGGGCTATGGTGAAAAAGGAAATATCTTCCGTTCAAAACTGGAAAGAAGCTTTCTGAGAAACTGCTCTGTGTTCTGTTAATTCATCTCACAGAGTTACATCTTTCCCTTCAAGAAGCCTTTCGCTAAGACTGTTCTTGTGGAATTGGCAAAGTGATATTTGGAAGCCCATAGAGGGCTATGGTGAAAAAGGAAATATCTTCCGTTCAAAACTGGAAAGAAGCTTTCTGAGAAACTGCTCTGTGTTCTGTTAATTCATCTCACAGAGTTACATCTTTCCCTTCAAGAAGCCTTTCGCTAAGGCTGTTCTTGTGGAATTGGCAAAGGGATATTTGGAAGCCCATAGAGGGCTATGGTGAAAAAGGAACTATCTTCCGTTCAAAACTGGAAAGAAGCTTTCTGAGAAACTGCTCTGTGTTCTGTTAATCCATCTCACAGAGATACATCTTTCCCTTCAAGAAGCCTTTCGCTAAGGCTGTTCTTGTGGAATTGGGAAAGGGATATTTGGAAGCCCATAGAAGGCTATGGTGAAAAAGGAAATATCTTCCGTTCAAAACTGGAAAGAAGCTTTGTGAGAAACTGCTCTGTGTTCTGTTAATTCATCTCACAGAGTTACACCTTTCCCTTCAAGAAGCCTTTCGCTAAGTCTGTTCTTGTGGAATTGGCAAAGGGATATTTGGAAGCCCATAGAAGGCTACGGTGAAAAAGGAAATATCTTCCGTTCAAAACAGGAAAGAAGCTTTCTGAGAAACTGCTCTGTGTTCTGTTAATTCATCTCACAGAGTTACATCTTTCCCTTCAAGAAGCCTTTCGCTTAGGCTGTTCTTGTGGAATTGGGAAAGGGATATTTGGAAGCCCATAGAGGGCTATGGTGAAAAAGGAAATATCTTCCGTTCAAAACTGGAAAGAAGCTTTCTGAGAAACTGCTCTGTGTTCTGTTAATTCATCTCACAGAGTTACATCTTTCCCTTCAAGAAGCCTTTCGCTAAGTCTGTTCTTGTGGAATTGGCAAAGGGATATTTGGAAGCCCATAGAAGGCTACGGTGAAAAAGGAAATATCTTCCGTTCAAAACTGGAAAGAAGCTTTCTGAGAAACTGCTCTGTGTTCTGTTAATTCATGTCACAGAGTTACATCTTTTCCTTCAAGAAGCCTTTCGCTAAGGCTGTTCTTGTGGAATTGGCAAAGGGATATTTGGAAGCCCATAGAGGGCTATGGTGAAAAAGGAAATATCTTCCGTTCAAAACTGGAAAGAAGCTTTCTGAGAAACTGCTCTGTGTTCTGTTAATTCATCTCACAGAGTTACATCTTTCCCTTCAAGAAGCCTTTCGCTAAGGCTGTTCTTGTGGAATTGGCAAAGGGATATTTGGAAGCCCATAGAGGGCTATGGTGAAAAAGGAAATATCTTCCGTTCAAAACTGGAAAGAAGCTTTCTGAGAAACTGCTCTGTGTTCTGTTAATCCATCTCACAGAGTTACATCTTTCCCTTCAAGAAGCCTTTCGCTAAGGCTGTTCTTGTGGAATTGGCAAAGGGATATTTGGAAGCCCATAGAGGGCTATGGTGAAAAAGGAAATATCTTCCGTTCAAAACTGGAAAGAAGCTTTCTGAGAAACTGCTCTGTGTTCTGTTAATTCATCTCACAGAGTTACATCTTTCCCTTCAAGAAGCCTTTCGCTAAGGGTGTTCTTGTGGAATTGGCAAAGGGATATTTGGAAGCCCATAGAGGGCTATGGTGAAAAAGGAAATATCTTCCGTTCAAAAGTGGAAAGAAGCTTTCTGAGAAACTGCTCTGTGTTCTGTTAATTCATCTCGCAGAGTTACATCTTTCCCTTAAAGAAGCCTTTCGCTAAGGCTGTTCTTGTGGAATTGGCAAAGGGATATTTGGAAGCCCATAGAGGGCTATGGTGAAAAAGGAAATATCTTCCGTTCAAAACTGGAAAGAAGCTTTCTGAGAAACTGCTCTGTGTTCTGTTAATTCATCTCACAGAGTTACATCTTTCCCTTCAAGAAGCCTTTCGCTAAGGCTGTTCTTGTGGAATTGGCAAAGGGATATTTGGAAGCCCATAGGGGGCTATGGTGAAAAAGGAAATATCTTCCGTTCAAAACTGGAAAGAAGCTTTCTGAGAAACTGCTCTGTGTTCTGTTAATTCATCTCACAGAGTTACAACTTTCCCTTCAAGAAGCCTTTCGCTAAGGCTGTTCTTGTGGAATTGGCAAAGGGATATTTGGAAGCCCATAGAGGGCTATGGTGAAAAAGGAAATATCTTCCGTTCAAAACTGGAAAGAAGCTTTCTGAGAAACTGCTCTGTGTTCTGTTAATTCATCTCACAGAGTTACATCTTTCCCTTCAAGAAGCCTTTCGCTAAGGCTGTTCTTGTGGAATTGGCAAAGGGATATTTGGAAGCCCATAGAGGGCTATGGTGAAAAAGGAACTATCTTCCGTTCAAAACTGGAAAGAAGCTTTCTGAGAAACTGCTCTGTGTTCTGTTAATCCATCTCACAGAGTTACATCTTTCCCTTCAAGAAGCCTTTCGCTAAGGCTGTTCTTGTGGAATTGGCAAAGTGATATTTGGAACCCCATAGAGGGCTATGGTGAAAAAGGAAATATCTTCCGTTCAAAACTGGAAAGAAGCTTTCTGAGAAACTGCTCTGGGTTCTGTTAATTCATCTCACAGAGTTACATCTTTCCCTTCAAGAAGCCTTTCGCTAAGGGTGTTCTTGTGGAATTGGCAAAGGGATATTTGGAAGCCCATAGAGGGCTATGGTGAAAAAGGAACTATCTTCCGTTCAAAACTGGAAAGAAGCTTTCTGAGAAACTGCTCTGTGTTCTGTTAATCCATCTCACAGAGTTACATCTTTCCGTTCAAGAAGCCTTTCGCTAAGGCTGTTCTTGTGGAATTGGCAAAGGGATATTTGGAAGCCCATAGAGGGCTATGGTGAAAAATGAAATATCTTCCGTTCAAAACTGGAAAGAAGCTTTCTGAGAAACTGCTCTGTGTTCTGTTAATTCATCTCACAGAGTTACATCTTTCCCTTCAAGAAGCCTTTCGCTAAGGGTGTTCTTGTGGAATTGGCAAAGGGATATTTGGAAGCCCATAGAGGGCTATGGTGAAAAAGGAAATATCTTCCGTTCAAAAGTGGAAAGAAGCTTTCTGAGAAACTGCTCTGTGTTCTGTTAATTCATCTCGCAGAGTTACATCTTTCCCTTCAAGAAGCCTTTCGCTAAGGCTGTTCTTGTGGAATTGGCAAAGGGATATTTGGAAGCCCATAGAGGGCTATGGTGAAAAAGGAAATATCTTCCGTTCAAAACTGGAAAGAAGCTTTCTGAGAAACTGCTCTGTGTTCTGTTAATTCATCTCACAGAGTTACATCTTTCCCTTCAAGAAGCCTTTCGCTAAGGCTGTTCTTGTGGAGTTGGCAAAGGGATATTTGGAAGCCCATAGAGGGCTATGGTGGAAAAGGAAATATCTTCCGTTCAAAACTGGAAAGAAGCTTTCTGAGAAACTGCTCTGTGTTCTGTTAATTCATCTCACAGAGTTACATCTTTCCCTTCAAGAAGCCTTTCGCTAAGGCTGTTCTTGTGGAATTGGCAAAGGGATATTTGGAAGCCCATAGAGGGCTATGGTGAAAAAGGAAATATCTTCCGTTCAAAACTGGAAAAGAAGCTTTCTGAGAAACTGCTCTGTGTTCTGTTAATTCATCTCACAGAGTTACATCTTTCCCTTCAAGAAGCCTTTCGCTAAAGCTGTTCTTGTGGAATTGGCAAAGGGATATTTGGAAGCCCATAGAGGGCTATGGTGGAAAAGGAAATATCTTCCGTTCAAAACTGGAAAGAAGCTTTCTGAGAAACTGCTCTGTGTTCTGTTAATTCATCTCACAGAGTTACATCTTTCCCTTCAAGAAGCCTTTCGCTAAGGCTGTTCTTGTGGAATTGGGAAAGGGATATTTGGAAGCCCATAGAGGGCTATGGTGAAAAAGGAAATATCTTCCGTTCAAAACTGGAAAGAAGCTTTGTGAGAAACTGCTCTGTGTTCTGTTAATTCATCTCACAGAGTTACATCTTTCCCTTCAAGAAGCCTTTCGCTAAGTCTGTTCTTGTGGAATTGGCAAAGGGATATTTGGAAGCCCATAGAAGGCTACGGTGAAAAAGGAAATATCTTCCGTTCAAAACTGGAAAGAAGCTTTCTGAGAAACTGCTCTGTGTTCTGTTAATTCATGTCACAGAGTTACATCTTTTCCTTCAAGAAGCCTTTCGCTAAGGCTGTTCTGGTGGAATTGGCAAAGGGATATTTGGAAGCCCATAGAGGGCTATGGTGAAAAAGGAAATATCTTCCGTTCAAAACTGGAAAGAAGCTTTCTGAGAAACTGCTCTGTGTTCTGTTAATTCATCTCACAGAGTTACATCTTTCCCTTCAAGAAGCCTTTCGCTAAGGCTGTTCTTGTGGAATTGGCAAAGGGATATTTGGAAGCCCATAGAGGGCTATGGTGAAAAAGGAAATATCTTCCGTTCAAAACTGGAAAGAAGCTTTCTGAGAAACTGCTCTGTGTTCTGTTAATCCATCTCACAGAGTTACATCTTTCCCTTCAAGAAGCCTTTCTCTAAGGCTGTTCTTGTGGAATTGGCAAAGGGATATTTGGAAGCCCATAGAGGGCTATGGTGAAAAAGGAAATATCTTCCGTTCAAAACTGGAAAGAAGCTTTCTGAGAAACTGCTCTGTGTTCTGTTAATTCATCTCACAGAGTTACATCTTTCCCTTCAAGAAGCCTTTCGCTAAGGGTGTTCTTGTGGAATTGGCAAAGGGATATTTGGAAGCCCATAGAGGGCTATGGTGAAAAAGGAAATATCTTCCGTTCAAAACTGGAAAGAAGCTTTCTGAGAAACTGCTCTGTGTTCTGTTAATTCATCTCGCAGAGTTACATCTTTCCCTTCAAGAAGCCTTTCGCTAAGGCTGTTCTTGTGGAATTGGCAAAGGGATATTTGGAAGCCCATAGAGGGCTATGGTGAAAAAGGAAATATCTTCCGTTCAAAACTGGAAAGAAGCTTTCTGAGAAACTGCTCTGTGTTCTGTTAATTCATCTCACAGAGTTACATCTTTCCCTTCAAGAAGCCTTTCGCTAAGGCTGTTCTTGTGGAATTGGCAAAGGGATATTTGGAAGCCCAAAGAGGGCTATGGTGGAAAAGGAAATATCTTCCGTTCAAAACTGGAAAGAAGCTTTCTGAGAAACTGCTCTGTGTTCTGTTAATTCATCTCACAGAGTTACATCTTTCCCTTCAAGAAGCCTTTCGCTAAGGCTGTTCTTGTGGAATTGGCAAAGGGATATTTGGAAGCCCATAGAGGGCTATGGTGAAAAAGGAAATATCTTCCGTTCAAAACTGGAAAGAAGCTTTGTGAGAAACTGCTCTGTGTTCCGTTAATTCATCTCACAGAGTTACATCTTTTCCTTCAAGAAGCCTTTCGCTAAGTCTGTTCTTGTGGAATTGGCAAAGGGATACTTGGAAGCCCATAGAAGGCTACGGTGAAAAAGGAAATATCTTCCGTTCAAAACTGGAAAGAAGCTTTCTGAGAAACTGCTCTGTGTTCTGTTAATTCATCTCACAGAGTTACATCTTTCCCTTCAAGAAGCCTTTCGCTAAGGCTGTTCTTGTGGAATTGGCAAAGGGATATTTGGAAGCCCATAGAGGGCTATGGTGAAAAAGGAAATATCTTCCGTTCAAAACTGGAAAGAAGCTTTCTGAGAAACTGCTCTGTGTTCTGTTAATTCATCTCACAGAGTTACATCTTTCCCTTCAAGAAGCCTTTCGCTAAGGCTGTTCTTGTGGAATTGGCAAAGGGATATTTGGAAGCCCATAGAGGGCTATGGTGAAAAAGGAACTATCTTCCGTTCAAAACTGGAAAGAAGCTTTCTGAGAAACTGCTCTGTGTTCTGTTAATCCATCTCACAGAGTTACATCTTTCCCTTCAAGAAGCCTTTCGCTAAGGCTGTTCTTGTGGAATTGGCAAAGGGATATTTGGAAGCCCATAGAGGGCTATGGTGAAAAAGGAAATATCTTCCGTTCAAAACTGGAAAGAAGCTTTCTGAGAAACTGCTCTGTGTTCTGTTAATTCATCTCACAGAGTTACATCTTTCCCTTCAAGAAGCCTTTCGCTAAGTCTGTTCTTGTGGAATTGGCAAAGGGATATTTGGAAGCCCATAGAGGGCTATGGTGAAAAAGGAAATATCTTCCGTTCAAAACTGGAAAGAAGCTTTCTGAGAAACTGCTCTGTGTTCTGTTAATTCATGTCACAGAGTTACATCTTTTCCTTCAAGAAGCCTTTCGCTAAGGCTGTTCTTGTGGAATTGGCAAAGGGATATTTGGAAGCCCATAGAGGGCTATGGTGAAAAAGGAAATATCTTCCGTTCAAAACTGGAAAGAAGCTTTCTGAGAAACTGCTCTGTGTTCTGTTAATTCATCTCACAGAGTTACATCTTTCCCTTCAAGAAGCCTTTCGCTAAGGCTGTTCTTGTGGAATTGGCAAAGTGATATTTGGAAGCCCATAGAGGGCTATGGTGAAAAAGGAAATATCTTCCGTTCAAAACTGGAAAGAAGCTTTCTGAGAAACTGCTCTGTGTTCTGTTAATTCATCTCACAGAGTTACATCTTTCCCTTCAAGAAGCCTTTCGCTAAGGCTGTTCTTGTGGAATTGGCAAAGGGATATTTGGAAGCCCATAGAGGGCTATGGTGGAAAAGGAACTATCTTCCGTTCAAAACTGGAAAGAAGCTTTCTGAGAAACTGCTCTGTGTTCTGTTAATCCATCTCACAGAGTTACATCTTTCCCTTCAAGAAGCCTTTCGCTAAGGCTGTTCTTGTGGAATTGGGAAAGGGATATTTGGAAGCCCTTAGAAGGCTATGGTGAAAAAGGAAATATCTTCCGTTCAAAACTGGAAAGAAGCTTTGTGAGAAACTGCTCTGTGTTCTGTTAATTCATCTCACAGAGTTACACCTTTCCCTTCAAGAAGCCTTTCGCTAAGTCTGTTCTTGTGGAATTGGCAAAGGGATATTTGGAAGCCCATAGAAGGCTACGGTGAAAAAGGAAATATCTTCCGTTCAAAACAGGAAAGAAGCTTTCTGAGAAACTGCTCTGTGTTCTGTTAATTCATCTCACAGAGTTACATCTTTCCCTTCAAGAAGCCTTTCGCTAAGGCTGTTCTTGTGGAATTGGGAAAGGGATATTTGGAAGCCCATAGAGGGCTATGGTGAAAAAGGAAATATCTTCCGTTCAAAACTGGAAAGAAGCTTTCTGAGAAACTGCTCTGTGTTCTGTTAATTCATCTCACAGAGTTACATCTTTCCCTTCAAGAAGCCTTTCGCTAAGTCTGTTCTTGTGGAATTGGCAAAGGGATATTTGGAAGCCCATAGAAGGCTACGGTGAAAAAGGAAATATCTTCCGTTCAAAACTGGAAAGAAGCTTTCTGAGAAACTGCTCTGTGTTCTGTTAATTCATGTCACAGAGTTACATCTTTTCCTTCAAGAAGCCTTTCGCTAAGGCTGTTCTTGTGGAATTGGCAAAGGGATATTTGGAAGCCCATAGAGGGCTATGGTGAAAAAGGAAATATCTTCCGTTCAAAACTGGAAAGAAGCTTTCTGAGAAACTGCTCTGTGTTCTGTTAATCCATCTCACAGAGTTACATCTTTCCCTTCAAGAAGCCTTTCGCTAAGGCTGTTCTTGTGGAATTGGCAAAGGGATATTTGGAAGCCCATAGAGGGCTATGGTGAAAAAGGAAATATCTTCCGTTCAAAACTGGAAAGAAGCTTTCTGAGAAACTGCTCTGTGTTCTGTTAATTCATCTCACAGAGTTACATCTTTCCCTTCAAGAAGCCTTTCGCTAAGGGTGTTCTTGTGGAATTGGCAAAGGGATATTTGGAAGCCCATAGAGGGCTATGGTGAAAAAGGAAATATCTTCCGTTCAAAAGTGGAAAGAAGCTTTCTGAGAAACTGCTCTGTGTTCTGTTAATTCATCTCGCAGAGTTACATCTTTCCCTTAAAGAAGCCTTTCGCTAAGGCTGTTCTTGTGGAATTGGCAAAGGGATATTTGGAAGCCCATAGAGGGCTATGGTGAAAAAGGAAATATCTTCCGTTCAAAACTGGAAAGAAGCTTTCTGAGAAACTGCTCTGTGTTCTGTTAATTCATCTCACAGAGTTACATCTTTCCCTTCAAGAAGCCTTTCGCTAAGGCTGTTCTTGTGGAATTGGCAAAGGGATATTTGGAAGCCCATAGGGGGCTATGGTGAAAAAGGAAATATCTTCCGTTCAAAACTGGAAAGAAGCTTTCTGAGAAACTGCTCTGTGTTCTGTTAATTCATCTCACAGAGTTACAACTTTCCCTTCAAGAAGCCTTTCGCTAAGGCTGTTCTTGTGGAATTGGCAAAGGGATATTTGGAAGCCCATAGAGGGCTATGGTGAAAAAGGAAATATCTTCCGTTCAAAACTGGAAAGAAGCTTTCTGAGAAACTGCTCTGTGTTCTGTTAATTCATCTCACAGAGTTACATCTTTCCCTTCAAGAAGCCTTTCGCTAAGGCTGTTCTTGTGGAATTGGCAAAGGGATATTTGGAAGCCCATAGAGGGCTATGGTGAAAAAGGAACTATCTTCCGTTCAAAACTGGAAAGAAGCTTTCTGAGAAACTGCTCTGTGTTCTGTTAATCCATCTCACAGAGTTACATCTTTCCCTTCAAGAAGCCTTTCGCTAAGGCTGTTCTTGTGGAATTGGCAAAGTGATATTTGGAAGCCCATAGAGGGCTATGGTGAAAAAGGAAATATCTTCCGTTCAAAACTGGAAAGAAACTTTCTGAGAAACTGCTCTGGGTTCTGTTAATTCATCTCACATAGTTACATCTTTCCCTTCAAGAAGCCTTTCGCTAAGGGTGTTCTTGTGGAATTGGCAAAGGGATATTTGGAAGCCCATAGAGGGCTATGGTGAAAAAGGAACTATCTTCCGTTCAAAACTGGAAAGAAGCTTTCTGAGAAACTGCTCTGTGTTCTGTTAATCCATCTCACAGAGTTACATCTTTCCGTTCAAGAAGCCTTTCGCTAAGGCTGTTCTTGTGGAATTGGCAAAGGGATATTTGGAAGCCCATAGAGGGCTATGGTGAAAAATGAAATATCTTCCGTTCAAAACTGGAAAGAAGCTTTCTGAGAAGCTGCTCTGTGTTCTGTTAATTCATCTCACAGAGTTACATCTTTCCCTTCAAGAAGCCTTTCGCTAAGGGTGTTCTTGTGGAATTGGCAAAGGGATATTTGGAAGCCCATAGAGGGCTATGGTGAAAAAGGAAATATCTTCCGTTCAAAACTGGAAAGAAGCTTTCTGAGAAACTGCTCTGTGTTCTGTTAATTCATCTCGCAGAGTTACATCTTTCCCTTCAAGAAGCCTTTCGCTAAGGCTGTTCTTGTGGAATTGGCAAAGGGATATTTGGAAGCCCATAGAGGGCTATGGTGAAAAAGGAAATATCTTCCGTTCAAAACTGGAAAGAAGCTTTCTGAGAAACTGCTCTGTGTTCTGTTAATTCATCTCACAGAGTTACATCTTTCCCTTCAAGAAGCCTTTCGCTAAGGCTGTTCTTGTGGAGTTGGCAAAGGGATATTTGGAAGCCCATAGAGGGCTATGGTGGAAAAGGAAATATCTTCCGTTCAAACTGGAAAGAAGCTTTCTGAGAAACTGCTCTGTGTTCTGTTAATTCATCTCACAGAGTTACATCTTTCCCTTCAAGAAGCCTTTCGCTAAGGCTGTTCTTGTGGAATTGGCAAAGGGATATTTGGAAGCCCATAGAGGGCTATGGTGAAAAAGGAAATATCTTCCGTTCAAAACTGGAAAAGAAGCTTTCTGAGAAACTGCTCTGTGTTCTGTTAATTCATCTCACAGAGTTACATCTTTCCCTTCAAGAAGCCTTTCGCTAAAGCTGTTCTTGTGGAATTGGCAAAGGGATATTTGGAAGCCCATAGAGGGCTATGGTGGAAAAGGAAATATCTTCCGTTCAAAACTGGAAAGAAGCTTTCTGAGAAACTGCTCTGTGTTCTGTTAATTCATCTCACAGAGTTACATCTTTCCCTTCAAGAAGCCTTTCGCTAAGGCTGTTCTTGTGGAATTGGGAAAGGGATATTTGGAAGCCCATAGAGGGCTATGGTGAAAAAGGAAATATCTTCCGTTCAAAACTGGAAAGAAGCTTTGTGAGAAACTGCTCTGTGTTCTGTTTATTCATCTCACAGAGTTACATCTTTCCCTTCAAGAAGCCTTTCGCTAAGTCTGTTCTTGTGGAATTGGCAAAGGGATATTTGGAAGCCCATAGAAGGCTACGGTGAAAAAGGAAATATCTTCCGTTCAAAACTGGAAAGAAGCTTTCTGAGAAACTGCTCTGTGTTCTGTTAATTCATGTCACAGAGTTACATCTTTTCCTTCAAGAAGCCTTTCGCTAAGGCTGTTCTGGTGGAATTGGCAAAGGGATATTTGGAAGCCCATAGAGGGCTATGGTGAAAAAGGAAATATCTTCCGTTCAAAACTGGAAAGAAGCTTTCTGAGAAACTGCTCTGTGTTCTGTTAATTCATCTCACAGAGTTACATCTTTCCCTTCAAGAAGCCTTTCGCTAAGGCTGTTCTTGTGGAATTGGCAAAGGGATATTTGGAAGCCCATAGAGGGCTATGGTGAAAAAGGAAATATCTTCCGTTCAAAACTGGAAAGAAGCGTTCTGAGAAACTGCTCTGTGTTCTGTTAATCCATCTCACAGAGTTACATCTTTCCCTTCAAGAAGCCTTTCTCTAAGGCTGTTCTTGTGGAATTGGCAAAGGGATATTTGGAAGCCCATAGAGGGCTATGGTGAAAAAGGAAATATCTTCCGTTCAAAACTGGAAAGAAGCTTTCTGAGAAACTGCTCTGTGTTCTGTTAATTCATCTCACAGAGTTACATCTTTCCCTTCAAGAAGCCTTTCGCTAAGGGTGTTCTTGTGGAATTGGCAAAGGGATATTTGGAAGCCCATAGAGGGCTATGGTGAAAAAGTAAATATCTTCCGTTCAAAACTGGAAAGAAGCTTTCTGAGAAACTGCTCTGTGTTCTGTTAATTCATCTCGCAGAGTTACATCTTTCCCTTCAAGAAGCCTTTCGCTAAGGCTGTTCTTGTGGAATTGGCAAAGGGATATTTGGAAGCCCATAGAGGGCTATGGTGAAAAAGGAAATATCTTCCGTTCAAAACTGGAAAGAAGCTTTCTGAGAAACTGCTCTGTGTTCTGTTAATTCATCTCACAGAGTTACATCTTTCCCTTCAAGAAGCCTTTCGCTAAGGCTGTTCTTGTGGAATTGGCAAAGGGATATTTGGAAGCCCATAGAGGGCTATGGTGGAAAAGGAAATATCTTCCGTTCAAAACTGGAAAGAAGCTTTCTGAGAAACTGCTCTGTGTTCTGTTAATTCATCTCACAGAGTTACATCTTTCCCTTCAAGAAGCCTTTCGCTAAGGCTGTTCTTGTGGAATTGGCAAAGGGATATTTGGAAGCCCATAGAGGGCTATGGTGAAAAAGGAAATATCTTCCGTTCAAAACTGGAAAGAAGCTTTGTGAGAAACTGCTCTGTGTTCCGTTAATTCATCTCACAGAGTTACATCTTTCCCTTCAAGAAGCCTTTCGCTAAGTCTGTTCTTGTGGAATTGGCAAAGGGATACTTGGAAGCCCATAGAAGGCTACGGTGAAAAAGGAAATATCTTCCGTTCAAAACTGGAAAGAAGCTTTCTGAGAAACTGCTCTGTGTTCTGTTAATTCATCTCACAGAGTTACATCTTTCCCTTCAAGAAGCCTTTCGCTAAGGCTGTTCTTGTGGAATTGGCAAAGGGATATTTGGAAGCCCATAGAGGGCTATGGTGAAAAAGGAAATATCTTCCGTTCAAAACTGGAAAGAAGCTTTCTGAGAAACTGCTCTGTGTTCTGTTAATTCATCTCACAGAGTTACATCTTTCCCTTCAAGAAGCCTTTCGCTAAGGCTGTTCTTGTGGAATTGGCAAAGGGATATTTGGAAGCCCATAGAGGGCTATGGTGAAAAAGGAACTATCTTCCGTTCAAAACTGGAAAGAAGCTTTCTGAGAAACTGCTCTGTGTTCTGTTAATCCATCTCACAGAGTTACATCTTTCCCTTCAAGAATCCTTTCGCTAAGGCTGTTCTTGTGGAATTGGCAAAGGGATATTTGGAAGCCCATAGAGGGCTATGGTGAAAAAGGAAATATCTTCCGTTCAAAACTGGAAAGAAGCTTTCTGAGAAACTGCTCTGTGTTCTGTTAATTCATCTCACAGAGTTACATCTTTCCCTTCAAGAAGCCTTTCGCTAAGTCTGTTCTTGTGGAATTGGCAAAGGGATATTTGGAAGCCCATAGAGGGCTATGGTGAAAAAGGAAATATCTTCCGTTCAAAACTGGAAAGAAGCTTTCTGAGAAACTGCTCTGTGTTCTGTTAATTCATGTCACAGAGTTACATCTTTTCCTTCAAGAAGCCTTTCGCTAAGGCTGTTCTTGTGGAATTGGCAAAGGGATATTTGGAAGCCCATAGAGGGCTATGGTGAAAAAGGAAATATCTTCCGTTCAAAACTGGAAAGAAGCTTTCTGAGAAACTGCTCTGTGTTCTGTTAATTCATCTCACAGAGTTACATCTTTCCCTTCAAGAAGCCTTTCGCTAAGGCTGTTCTTGTGGAGTTGGCAAAGGGATATTTGGAAGCCCATAGAGGGCTATGGTGGAAAAGGAAATATCTTCCGTTCAAAACTGGAAAGAAGCTTTCTGAGAAACTGCTCTGTGTTCTGTTAATTCATCTCACAGAGTTACATCTTTCCCTTCAAGAGGCCTTTCGCTAAGGCTGTTCTTGTGGAATTGGCAAAGGGATATTTGGAAGCCCATAGAGGGCTATGGTTAAAAATGAAATATCTTCCGTTCAAAACTGGAAAAGAAGCTTTCTGAGAAACTGCTCTGTGTTCTGTTAATTCATCTCACAGAGTTACATCTTTCCCTTCAAGAAGCCTTTCGCTAAAGCTGTTCTTGTGGAATTGGCAAAGGGATATTTGGAAGCCCATAGAGGGCTATGGTGGAAAAGGAAATATCTTCCGTTCAAAACTGGAAAGAAGCTTTCTGAGAAACTGCTCTGTGTTCTGTTAATTCATCTCACAGAGTTACATCTTTCCCTTCAAGAAGCCTTTCGCTAAGGCTGTTCTTGTGGAATTGGGAAAGGGATATTTGGAAGCCCATAGAGGGCTATGGTGAAAAAGGAAATATCTTCCGTTCAAAACTGGAAAGAAGCTTTGTGAGAAACTGCTCTGTGTTCTGTTAATTCATCTCACAGAGTTACATCTTTCCCTTCAAGAAGCCTTTCGCTAAGTCTGTTCTTGTGGAATTGGCAAAGGGATATTTGGAAGCCCATAGAAGGCTACGGTGAAAAAGGAAATATCTTCCGTTCAAAACTGGAAAGAAGCTTTCTGAGAAACTGCTCTGTGTTCTGTTAATTCATGTCACAGAGTTACATCTTTTCCTTCAAGAAGCCTTTCGCTAAGGCTGTTCTGGTGGAATTGGCAAAGGGATATTTGGAAGCCCATAGAGGGCTATGGTGAAAAAGGAAATATCTTCCGTTCAAAACTGGAAAGAAGCTTTCTGAGA
This sequence comes from Chlorocebus sabaeus, assembly GCF_047675955.1. NCBI lineage: Eukaryota > Metazoa > Chordata > Mammalia > Primates > Cercopithecidae > Chlorocebus > Chlorocebus sabaeus. Next base: position 520,493 of record NW_027327483.1, on the reverse strand, counting down.
AACTGCTCTGTGTTCTGTTAATTCATCTCACAGAGTTACATCTTTCCCTTCAAGAAGCCTTTCGCTAAGGCTGTTCTTGTGGAATTGGCAAAGGGATATTTGGAAGCCCATAGAGGGCTATGGTGAAAAAGGAAATATCTTCCGTTCAAAACTGGAAAGAAGCTTTCTGAGAAACTGCTCTGTGTTCTGTTAATCCATCTCACAGAGTTACATCTTTCCCTTCAAGAAGCCTTTCTCTAAGGCTGTTCTTGTGGAATTGGCAAAGGGATATTTGGAAGCCCATAGAGGGCTATGGTGAAAAAGGAAATATCTTCCGTTCAAAACTGGAAAGAAGCTTTCTGAGAAACTGCTCTGTGTTCTGTTAATTCATCTCACAGAGTTACATCTTTCCCTTCAAGAAGCCTTTCGCTAAGGGTGTTCTTGTGGAATTGGCAAAGGGATATTTGGAAGCCCATAGAGGGCTATGGTGAAAAAGGAAATATCTTCCGTTCAAAACTGGAAAGAAGCTTTCTGAGAAACTGCTCTGTGTTCTGTTAATTCATCTCGCAGAGTTACATCTTTCCCTTCAAGAAGCCTTTCGCTAAGGCTGTTCTTGTGGAATTGGCAAAGGGATATTTGGAAGCCCATAGAGGGCTATGGTGAAAAAGGAAATATCTTCCGTTCAAAACTGGAAAGAAGCTTTCTGAGAAACTGCTCTGTGTTCTGTTAATTCATCTCACAGAGTTACATCTTTCCCTTCAAGAAGCCTTTCGCTAAGGCTGTTCTTGTGGAATTGGCAAAGGGATATTTGGAAGCCCATAGAGGGCTATGGTGGAAAAGGAAATATCTTCCGTTCAAAACTGGAAAGAAGCTTTCTGAGAAACTGCTCTGTGTTCTGTTAATTCATCTCACAGAGTTACATCTTTCCCTTCAAGAAGCCTTTCGCTAAGGCTGTTCTTGTGGAATTGGCAAAGGGATATTTGGAAGCCCATAGAGGGCTATGGTGAAAAAGGAAATATCTTCCGTTCAAAACTGGAAAGAAGCTTTGTGAGAAACTGCTCTGTGTTCCGTTAATTCATCTCACAGAGTTACATCTTTCCCTTCAAGAAGCCTTTCGCTAAGTCTGTTCTTGTGGAATTGGCAAAGGGATACTTGGAAGCCCATAGAAGGCTACGGTGAAAAAGGAAATATCTTCCGTTCAAAACTGGAAAGAAGCTTTCTGAGAAACTGCTCTGTGTTCTGTTAATTCATCTCACAGAGTTACATCTTTCCCTTCAAGAAGCCTTTCGCTAAGGCTGTTCTTGTGGAATTGGCAAAGGGATATTTGGAAGCCCATAGAGGGCTATGGTGAAAAAGGAAATATCTTCCGTTCAAAACTGGAAAGAAGCTTTCTGAGAAACTGCTCTGTGTTCTGTTAATTCATCTCACAGAGTTACATCTTTCCCTTCAAGAAGCCTTTCGCTAAGGCTGTTCTTGTGGAATTGGCAAAGGGATATTTGGAAGCCCATAGAGGGCTATGGTGAAAAAGGAACTATCTTCCGTTCAAAACTGGAAAGAAGCTTTCTGAGAAACTGCTCTGTGTTCTGTTAATCCATCTCACAGAGTTACATCTTTCCCTTCAAGAATCCTTTCGCTAAGGCTGTTCTTGTGGAATTGGCAAAGGGATATTTGGAAGCCCATAGAGGGCTATGGTGAAAAAGGAAATATCTTCCGTTCAAAACTGGAAAGAAGCTTTCTGAGAAACTGCTCTGTGTTCTGTTAATTCATCTCACAGAGTTACATCTTTCCCTTCAAGAAGCCTTTCGCTAAGTCTGTTCTTGTGGAATTGGCAAAGGGATATTTGGAAGCCCATAGAGGGCTATGGTGAAAAAGGAAATATCTTCCGTTCAAAACTGGAAAGAAGCTTTCTGAGAAACTGCTCTGTGTTCTGTTAATTCATGTCACAGAGTTACATCTTTTCCTTCAAGAAGCCTTTCGCTAAGGCTGTTCTTGTGGAATTGGCAAAGGGATATTTGGAAGCCCATAGAGGGCTATGGTGAAAAAGGAAATATCTTCCGTTCAAAACTGGAAAGAAGCTTTCTGAGAAACTGCTCTGTGTTCTGTTAATTCATCTCACAGAGTTACATCTTTCCCTTCAAGAAGCCTTTCGCTAAGGCTGTTCTTGTGGAATTGGCAAAGTGATATTTGGAAGCCCATAGAGGGCTATGGTGAAAAAGGAAATATCTTCCGTTCAAAACTGGAAAGAAGCTTTCTGAGAAACTGCTCTGTGTTCTGTTAATTCATCTCACAGAGTTACATCTTTCCCTTCAAGAAGCCTTTCGCTAAGGCTGTTCTTGTGGAATTGGCAAAGGGATATTTGGAAGCCCATAGAGGGCTATGGTGAAAAAGGAACTATCTTCCGTTCAAAACTGGAAAGAAGCTTTCTGAGAAACTGCTCTGTGTTCTGTTAATCCATCTCACAGAGTTACATCTTTCCCTTCAAGAAGCCTTTCGCTAAGGCTGTTCTTGTGGAATTGGGAAAGGGATATTTGGAAGCCCATAGAAGGCTATGGTGAAAAAGGAAATATCTTCCGTTCAAAACTGGAAAGAAGCTTTGTGAGAAACTGCTCTGTGTTCTGTTAATTCATCTCACAGAGTTACACCTTTCCCTTCAAGAAGCCTTTCGCTAAGTCTGTTCTTGTGGAATTGGCAAAGGGATATTTGGAAGCCCATAGAAGGCTACGGTGAAAAAGGAAATATCTTCCGTTCAAAACAGGAAAGAAGCTTTCTGAGAAACTGCTCTGTGTTCTGTTAATTCATCTCACAGAGTTACATCTTTCCCTTCAAGAAGCCTTTCGCTAAGGCTGTTCTTGTGGAATTGGGAAAGGGATATTTGGAAGCCCATAGAGGGCTATGGTGAAAAAGGAAATATCTTCCGTTCAAAACTGGAAAGAAGCTTTCTGAGAAACTGCTCTGTGTTCTGTTAATTCATCTCACAGAGTTACATCTTTCCCTTCAAGAAGCCTTTCGCTAAGTCTGTTCTTGTGGAATTGGCAAAGGGATATTTGGAAGCCCATAGAAGGCTACGGTGAAAAAGGAAATATCTTCCGTTCAAAACTGGAAAGAAGCTTTCTGAGAAACTGCTCTGTGTTCTGTTAATTCATCTCACAGAGTTACATCTTTCCCTTCAAGAAGCCTTTCGCTAAGGGTGTTCTTGTGGAATTGGCAAAGGGATATTTGGAAGCCCATAGAGGGCTATGGTGAAAAAGGAAATATCTTCCGTTCAAAAGTGGAAAGAAGCTTTCTGAGAAACTGCTCTGTGTTCTGTTAATTCATCTCGCAGAGTTACATCTTTCCCTTAAAGAAGCCTTTCGCTAAGGCTGTTCTTGTGGAATTGGCAAAGGGATATTTGGAAGCCCATAGAGGGCTATGGTGAAAAAGGAAATATCTTCCGTTCAAAACTGGAAAGAAGCTTTCTGAGAAACTGCTCTGGGTTCTGTTAATTCATCTCACAGAGTTACATCTTTCCCTTCAAGAAGCCTTTCGCTAAGGGTGTTCTTGTGGAATTGGCAAAGGGATATTTGGAAGCCCATAGAGGGCTATGGTGAAAAAGGAAATATCTTCCGTTCAAAACTGGAAAGAAGCTTTCTGAGAAACTGCTCTGTGTTCTGTTAATTCATCTCACAGAGTTACATCTTTTCCTTCAAGAAGTCTTTCGCTAAGGCTGTTCTTGTGGAATTGGCAAAGGGATATTTGGAAGCCCATAGAGGGCTATGGTGAAAAAGGAAATATCTTCCGTTCAAAACTGGAAAGAAGCTTTCTGAGAAACTGCTCTGTGTTCTGTTAATTCATCTCACAGAGTTACATCTTTCCCTTCAAGAAGCCTTTCGCTAAGGCTGTTCTTGTGGAATTGGCAAAGGGATATTTGGAAGCCCATAGAGGGCTATGGTGAAAAAGGAAATATCTTCCGTTCAAAACTGGAAAGAAGCTTTCTGAGAAACTGCTCTGTGTTCTGTTAATTCATCTCACAGAGTTACATCTTTCCCTTCAAGAAGCCTTTCGCTAAGGCTGTTCTTGTGGAATTGGCAAAGGGATATTTGGAAGCCCATAGAAGGCTACGGTGAAAAAGGAAATATCTTCCGTTCAAAACTGGAAAGAAGCTTTCTGAGAAACTGCTCTGTGTTCTGTTAATTCATGTCACAGAGTTACATCTTTTCCTTCAAGAAGCCTTTCGCTAAGGCTGTTCTTGTGGAATTGGCAAAGGGATATTTGGAAGCCCATAGAGGGCTATGGTGAAAAAGGAAATATCTTCCGTTCAAAACTGGAAAGAAGCTTTCTGAGAAACTGCTCTGTGTTCTGTTAATTCATCTCACAGAGTTACATCTTTCCCTTCAAGAAGCCTTTCGCTAAGGCTGTTCTTGTGGAATTGGCAAAGGGATATTTGGAAGCCCATAGAGGGCTATGGTGAAAAAGGAAATATCTTCCGTTCAAAACTGGAAAGAAGCTTTCTGAGAAACTGCTCTGTGTTCTGTTAATCCATCTCACAGAGTTACATCTTTCCCTTCAAGAAGCCTTTCGCTAAGGCTGTTCTTGTGGAATTGGCAAAGGGATATTTGGAAGCCCATAGAGGGCTATGGTGAAAAAGGAAATATCTTCCGTTCAAAACTGGAAAGAAGCTTTCTGAGAAACTGCTCTGTGTTCTGTTAATTCATCTCACAGAGTTACATCTTTCCCTTCAAGAAGCCTTTCGCTAAGGGTGTTCTTGTGGAATTGGCAAAGGGATATTTGGAAGCCCATAGAGGGCTATGGTGAAAAAGGAAATATCTTCCGTTCAAAAGTGGAAAGAAGCTTTCTGAGAAACTGCTCTGTGTTCTGTTAATTCATCTCGCAGAGTTACATCTTTCCCTTAAAGAAGCCTTTCGCTAAGGCTGTTCTTGTGGAATTGGCAAAGGGATATTTGGAAGCCCATAGAGGGCTATGGTGAAAAAGGAAATATCTTCCGTTCAAAACTGGAAAGAAGCTTTCTGAGAAACTGCTCTGTGTTCTGTTAATTCATCTCACAGAGTTACATCTTTCCCTTCAAGAAGCCTTTCGCTAAGGCTGTTCTTGTGGAATTGGCAAAGGGATATTTGGAAGCCCATAGGGGGCTATGGTGAAAAAGGAAATATCTTCCGTTCAAAACTGGAAAGAAGCTTTCTGAGAAACTGCTCTGTGTTCTGTTAATTCATCTCACAGAGTTACAACTTTCCCTTCAAGAAGCCTTTCGCTAAGGCTGTTCTTGTGGAATTGGCAAAGGGATATTTGGAAGCCCATAGAGGGCTATGGTGAAAAAGGAAATATCTTCCGTTCAAAACTGGAAAGAAGCTTTCTGAGAAACTGCTCTGTGTTCTGTTAATTCATCTCACAGAGTTACATCTTTCCCTTCAAGAAGCCTTTCGCTAAGGCTGTTCTTGTGGAATTGGCAAAGGGATATTTGGAAGCCCATAGAGGGCTATGGTGAAAAAGGAACTATCTTCCGTTCAAAACTGGAAAGAAGCTTTCTGAGAAACTGCTCTGTGTTCTGTTAATCCATCTCACAGAGTTACATCTTTCCCTTCAAGAAGCCTTTCGCTAAGGCTGTTCTTGTGGAATTGGCAAAGTGATATTTGGAAGCCCATAGAGGGCTATGGTGAAAAAGGAAATATCTTCCGTTCAAAACTGGAAAGAAGCTTTCTGAGAAACTGCTCTGGGTTCTGTTAATTCATCTCACAGAGTTACATCTTTCCCTTCAAGAAGCCTTTCGCTAAGGGTGTTCTTGTGGAATTGGCAAAGGGATATTTGGAAGCCCATAGAGGGCTATGGTGAAAAAGGAAATATCTTCCGTTCAAAACTGGAAAGAAGCTTTCTGAGAAACTGCTCTGTGTTCTGTTAATTCATCTCACAGAGTTACATCTTTTCCTTCAAGAAGTCTTTCGCTAAGGCTGTTCTTGTGGAATTGGCAAAGGGATATTTGGAAGCCCATAGAGGGCTATGGTGAAAAAGGAAATATCTTCCGTTCAAAACTGGAAAGAAGCTTTCTGAGAAACTGCTCTGTGTTCTGTTAATTCATCTCACAGAGTTACATCTTTCCCTTCAAGAAGCCTTTCGCTAAGGCTGTTCTTGTGGAATTGGCAAAGGGATATTTGGAAGCCCATAGAGGGCTATGGTGAAAAAGGAAATATCTTCCGTTCAAAACTGGAAAGAAGCTTTCTGAGAAACTGCTCTGTGTTCTGTTAATTCATCTCACAGAGTTACATCTTTCCCTTCAAGAAGCCTTTCGCTAAGGCTGTTCTTGTGGAATTGGCAAAGGGATATTTGGAAGCCCATAGAGGGCTATGGTGAAAAAGGAAATATCTTCCGTTCAAAACTGGAAAGAAGCTTTCTGAGAAACTCCTCTGTGTTCTGTTAATTCATCTCACAGAGTTACATCTTTCCCTTCAAGAAAACTTTCGCTAAGACTGTTCTTGTGGAATTGGCAAAGGAATATTTGGAAGCCCATAGAGGGCTATGGTGAAAAAGGAAATATCTTCCGTTCAAAACTGGAAAGAAGCTTTCTGAGAAACTGCTCTGTGTTTTGTTAATTCATCTCACAGAGTTAAATCTTTCCCTTCAAGAAGCTTTTCGCTAAGGCTGTTCTTGTGGAATTGGCAAAGGGATATTTGGAAGCCCATAGATGGCTATTGTGAAAAAGGAAATATCTTCCGTTCAAAACTGGAAAGAAGCTGTCTGAGAAACTGCTCTGTGTTCTGTTAATTCATCTCACAGAGTTACATCTTTTCCTTCAAGAAGCCTTTCGCTAAGGCTGTTCTTGTGGAATTGGCAAAGGAATATTTGGAAGCCCATAGAGGGCTATGGTGAAAAAGGAAATATTTTCCGTTCAGAACTGGAAAGAAGCTTTCTGAGAAACTGCTCTGTGTTCTGTTAATTCATCTCACAGAGTTACATCTTTCCCTTCAAGAAGCCTTTCGCTAAGGCTGTTCTTGTGGAATTGGCAAAGGGATATTTGGAAGCCCATAGAGGGCTAAGGTGAAAAAGGAAATATCTTCCGTTCAAAACTGGAAAGAAGCTTTCTGAGAAACTGCTCTGTGTTCTGTTAATTCATCTCACAGAGTTACATCTTTCCCTTCAAGAAGCCTTTCGCTAAGGCTGTTCTTGTGGAATTGGCAAAGGGATATTTGGAAGCCCATAGAGGGCTATGGTGAAAAAGGAACTATCTTCCGTTCAAAACTGGAAAGAAGCTTTCTGAGAAACTGCTCTGTGTTCTGTTAATCCATCTCACAGAGTTACATCTTTCCCTTCAAGAAGCCTTTCGCTAAGGCTGTTCTTGTGGAATTGGCAAAGGGATATTTGGAAGCCCATAAAGGGCTACGGTGAAAAAGGAAATATCTTCCGTTCAAAACTGGAAAGAAGCTTTCTGAGAAACTGCTCTGTGTTCTGTTAATTCATCTCACAGAGTTACATCTTTCCCTTCAAGAAGCCTTTCGCTAAGGCTGTTCTTGTGGAATTGGCAAAGGGATATTTGGAAGCCCATAGAGGGCTATGGTGGAAAAGGAAATATCTTCCGTTCAAAACTGGAAAGAAGCTTTCTGAGAAACTGCTCTGTGTTCTGTTAATTCATCTCACAGAGTTACATCTTTCCCTTCAAGAAGCCTTTCGCTAAGGCTGTTCTTGTGGAATTGGCAAAGGGATATTTGGAAGCCCATAGAGGGCTATGGTGAAAAAGGAAATATCTTCCGTTCAAAACTGGAAAGAAGCTTTGTGAGAAACTGCTCTGTGTTCTGTTAATTCATCTCACAGAGTTACATCTTTCCCTTCAAGAAGCCTTTCGCTAAGTCTGTTCTTGTGGAATTGGCAAAGGGGTATTTGGAAGCCCATAGAAGGCTACGGTGAAAAAGGAAATATCTTCCGTTCAAAACTGGAAAGAAGCTTTCTGAGAAACTGCTCTGTGTTCTGTTAATTCATGTCACAGAGTTACATCTTTTCCTTCAAGAAGCCTTTCGCTAAGGCTGTTCTTGTGGAATTGGCAAAGGGATATTTGGAAGCCCATAGAGGGCTATGGTGAAAAAGGAAATATCTTCCGTTCAAAACTGGAAAGAAGCTTTCTGAGAAACTGCTCTGTGTTCTGTTAATTCATCTCACAGAGTTACATCTTTCCCTTCAAGAAGCCTTTCGCTAAGGCTGTTCTTGTGGAATTGGCAAAGGGATATTTGGAAGCCCATAGAGGGCTATGGTGAAAAAGGAAATATCTTCCGTTCAAAACTGGAAAGAAGCTTTCTGAGAAACTGCTCTGTGTTCTGTTAATTCATCTCACAGAGTTACATCTTTCCCTTCAAGAAGCCTTTCGCTAAGGCTGTTCTTGTGGAATTGGCAAAGGGATATTTGGAAGCCCATAGAGGGCTATGGTGAAAAAGGAAATATCTTCCGTTCAAAACTGGAAAGAAGCTTTCTGAGAAACTGCTCTGTGTTCTGTTAATTCATCTCACAGAGTTACATCTTTCCCTTCAAGAAGCCTTTCGCTAAGGCTGTTCTTGTGGAATTGGCAAAGGGATATTTGGAAGCCCAAAGAGGGCTATGGTGAAAAAGGAAATATCTTCCGTTCAAAACTGGAAAGAAGCTTTCTGAGAAACTGCTCTGTGTTCTGTTAATTCATCTCACAGAGTTACATCTTTCCCTTCAAGAAGCCTTTCGCTAAGGCTGTTCTTGTGGAATTGGCAAAGGGATATTTGGAAGCCCATAGAGGGCTATGGTGAAAAAGGAAATATCTTCCGTTCAAAACTGGAAAGAAGCTTTCTGAGAAACTGCTCTGTGTTCTGTTAATTCATCTCACAGAGTTACATCTTTCCCTTCAAGAAGCCTTTCGCTAAGGCTATTCTTTTGGAATTGGCAAAGGAATATTTGGAAGCCCATAGAGGGCTATGGTGAAAAAGGAAATATCTTCCGTTCAAAACTGGAAAGAAGCTTTCTGAGAAACTGCTTTGTGTTTTGTTAATTCATCTCACAGAGTTACATATTTCCCTTCAAGAAGCTTTTCGCTAAGGCTGTTCTTGTGGAATTGGCAAAGGGATATTTGGAAGCCCATAGAGGGCTATGGTGAAAAAGGAAATATCTTCCGTTCAAAACTGGAAAGAAGCTGTCTGAGAAACTGCTCTGTGTTCTGTTAATTCATCTCACAGAGTTACATCTTTCCCTTCAAGAAGCCTTTCGATAAGGCTGTTCTTGTGGAATTGGCAAAGGGATATTTGGAAGCCCATAGAGGGGTATGGTGAAAAAGGAAATATCTTCCGTTCAAAACTGGAAGGAAGCTTTCTGAGAAACTGCTCTGTGTTTTGTTAATTCATCTCACAGAGTTACATCTATCCCTTCGAGAAGCCTTTCGCTAAGGCTGTTCTTGTGGAATTGGCAAAGGGATATTTGGAAGCCCATAGAGGGCTATGGTGAAAAAGGAACTATCTTCCGTTCAAAACTGGAAAGAAGCTTTCTGAGAAACTGCTCTGTGTTCTGTTAATCCATCTCACAGAGTTACATCTTTCCCTTCAAGAAGCCTTTCGCTAAGGCTGTTCTTGTGGAATTGGCAAAGGGATATTTGGAAGCCCATAGAGGGCTATGGTGAAAAAGGAAATATCTTCCGTTCAAAACTGGAAAGAAGGTTTCTGAGAAACTGCTCTGTGTTCTGTTAATTCATCTCACAGAGTTACATCTTTCCCTTCAAGAAGCCTTTCGCTAAGGCTGTTCTTGTGGAATTGGCAAAGGGATATTTGGAAGCCCATAGAGGGCTATGGTGAAAAAGGAAATATCTTCCGTTCAAAACTGGAAAGAAGCTTTCTGAGAAACTGCTCTGTGTTCTGTTAATTCATCTCACAGAGTTACATCTTTCCCTTCAAGAAGTCTTTCGCTAAGGCTGTTCTTGTGGAATTGGCAAAGGGATATTTGGAAGCCCATAGAGGGCTATGGTGAAAAAGGAAATATCTTCCGTTCAAAACTGGAAAGAAGCTTTCTGAGAAACTGCTCTGTGTTCTGTTAATTCATCTCACAGAGTTACATCTTTCCCTTCAAGAAGCCTTTCGCTAAGGCTATTCTTGTGGAATTGGCAAAGGGATATTTGGAAGCCCATAGAGGGCTATGGTGAAAAAGGAAATATCTTCCGTTCAAAACTGGAAAGAAGCTTTCTGAGAAACTGCTCTGTGTTCTGTTAATTCATCTCACAGAGTTACATCTTTCCCTTCAAGAAGCCTTTCGCTAAGGCTGTTCTGGTGGAATTGGCAAAGGGATATTTGGAAGCCCAAAGAGGGCTATGGTGAAAAAGGAAATATCTTCCGTTCAAAACTGTAAAGAAGCTTTCTGAGAAACTCCTCTGTGTTCTGTTAATTCATCTCACAGAGTTACATCTTTCCCTTCAAGAAGCCTTTCGCTAAGACTGTTCTTGTGGAATTGGCAAAGGAATATTTGGAAGCCCATAGAGGGCTATGGTGAAAAAGGAAATATCTTCCGTTCAAAACTGGAAAGAAGCTTTCTGAGAAACTGCTCTGTGTTTTGTTAATTCATCTCACAGAGTTAAATCTTTCCCTTCAAGAAGCTTTTCGCTAAGGCTGTTCTTGTGGAATTGGCAAAGGGATATTTGGAAGCCCATAGAGGGCTATGGTGAAAAAGGAAATATCTTCCGTTCAAAACTGGAAAGAAGCTGTCTGAGAAACTGCTCTGTGTTCTGTTAATTCATCTCACAGAGTTACATCTTTTCCTTCAAGAAGCCTTTCGCTAAGGCTGTTCTTGTGGAATTGGCAAAGGGATATTTGGAAGCCCATAGAGGGCTATGGTGAAAAAGGAAATGTCTTCCGTTCAGAACTGGAAAGAAGCTTTCTGAGAAACTGCTCTGTGTTCTGTTAATTCATCTCACAGAGTTACATCTTTCCCTTCAAGAAGCCTTTCGCTAAGGCTGTTCTTGTGGAATTGGCAAAGGGATATTTGGAAGCCCATAGAGGGCTATGGTGAAAAAGGAAATATCTTCCGTTCAAAACTGGAAAGAAGCTTTCTGAGAAACTGCTCTGTGTTTTGTTAATTCATCTCACAGAGTTACATCTTTCCCTTCAAGAAGCTTTTCGCAAAGGCTGTTCTTGTGGAATTGGCAATGGGATATTTGGAAGCCCATAGAGGGCTATTGTGAATAAGGAAATATCTTCCGTTCAAAACTGGAAAGAAGCTGTCTGAGAAACTGCTCTGTGTTGTGTTAATTCATCTCACAGAGTTACATCTTTTCCTTCAAGAAGCCTTTCGCTAAGGCTGTTCTTGTGGAATTGGCAAAGGGATATTTGGAAGCCCATAGAGGGCTATGGTCAAAAAGGAACTATCTTCCGTTCAAAACTGGAAAGAAGCTTTCTGAGAAACTGCTCTGTGTTCTGTTAATCCATCTCACAGAGTTACATCTTTCCCTTCAAGAAGCCTTTCGCTAAGGCTGTTCTTGTGGAATTGGCAAAGGGATATTTGGAAGCCCATAGAGGGCTATGGTGAAAAAGGAAATATCTTCCGTTCAAAACTGGAAAGAAGCTTTCTGAGAAACTGCTCTGTGTTCTGTTCATTCATCTCACAGAGTTACATCTTTCCCTTCAAGAAGCCTTTCGCTAAGGGTGTTCTTGTGGAATTGGCAAAGGGATATTTGGAAGCCCATAGAGGGCTATGGTGAAAAAGGAAATATCTTCCGTTCAAAAGTGGAAAGAAGCTTTGTGAGAAACTGCTCTGTGTTCTGTTAATTCATCTCGCAGAGTTACATCTTTCCCTTCAAGAAGCCTTTCGCTAAGTCTGTTCTTGTGGAATTGGCAAAGGGATATTTGGAAGCCCATAGAGGGCTATGGTGAAAAAGGAAATATCTTCCGTTCAAAAGTGGAAAGAAGCTTTGTGAGAAACTGCTCTGTGTTCTGTTAATTCATCTCGCAGAGTTACATCTTTCCCTTCAAGAAGCCTTTCGCTAAGTCTGTTCTTGTGGAATTGGCAAAGGGATATTTGGAAGCCCATAGAGGGCTATGGTGAAAAAGGAAATATCTTCCGTTCAAAACTGGAAAGAAGCTTTCTGAGAAACTGCTCTGTGTTCTGTTAATTCATCTCACAGAGTTACATCTTTCCCTTCAAGAAGCCTTTCGCTAAGGCTGTTCTTGTGGAATTGGCAAAGGGATATTTGGAAGCCCATAGAGGGCTATGGTGAAAAAGGAAATATCTTCCGTTCAAAACTGGAAAGAAGCTTTCTGAGAAACTGCTCTGTGTTCTGTTAATTCATCTCACAGAGTTACATCTTTCCCTTCAAGAAGCCTTTCGCTAAGGCTGTTCTTGTGGAATTGGCAAAGGGATATTTGGAAGCCCATAGAGGGCTATGGTGGAAAAGGAAATATCTTCCGTTCAAAACTGGAAAGAAGCTTTCTGAGAAACTGCTCTGTGTTCTGTTAATTCATCTCACAGAGTTACATCTTTCCCTTCAAGAAGCCTTTCGCTAAGGCTGTTCTTGTGGAATTGGCAAAGGGATATTTGGAAGCCCATAGAGGGCTATGGTGAAAAAGGAAATATCTTCCGTTCAAAACTGGAAAGAAGCTTTGTGAGAAACTGCTCTGTGTTCTGTTAATTCATCTCACAGAGTTACATCTTTCCCTTCAAGAAGCCTTTCGCTAAGTCTGTTCTTGTGGAATTGGCAAAGGGATATTTGGAAGCCCATAGAAGGCTACGGTGAAAAAGGAAATATCTTCCGTTCAAAACTGGAAAGAAGCTTTCTGAGAAACTGCTCTGTGTTCTGTTAATTCATGTCACAGAGTTACATCTATCCCTTCAAGAAGCCTTTCGCTAAGGCTGTTCTTGTGGAATTGGCAAAGGGATATTTGGAAGCCCATAGACGGCTATGGTGAAAAAGGAAATATCTTCCGTTCAAAACTGGAAAGAAGCTTTCTGAGAAACTGCTCTGTGTTCTGTTAATTCATCTCACAGAGTTACATCTTTCCCTTCAAGAAGCCTTTCGCTAAGGCTGTTCTTGTGGAATTGGCAAAGGGATATTTGGAAGCCCATAGAGGGCTATGGTGAAAAAGGAACTATCTTCCGTTCAAAACTGGAAAGAAGCTTTCTGAGAAACTGCTCTGTGTTCTGTTAATTCATCTCACAGAGTTACATCTTTCCCTTCAAGAAGCCTTTCGCTAAGGCTGTTCTTGTGGAATTGGCAAAGGGATATTTGGAAGCCCATAGAGGGCTATGGTGAAAAAGGAAATATCTTCCGTTCAAAACTGGAAAGAAGCTTTCTGAGAAACTGCTCTGTGTTCTGTTAATTCATCTCACAGAGTTACATCTTTCCCTTCAAGAAGCCGTTCGCTAAGGCTGTTCTTGTGGAATTGGCAAAGGGATATTTGGAAGCCCATAGAGGGCTATGGTGAAAAAGGAAATATCTTCCGTTCAAAACTGGAAAGAAGCTTTCTGAGAAACTGCTCTGTGTTTTGTTAATTCATCTCACAGAGTTACATCTTTCCCTTCAAGAAGCCTTTCGCTAAGGCTGTTCTTGTGGAATTGGCAAAGGGATATTTGGAAGCCCATAGAGGGCTATGGAGAAAAAGGAACTATCTTCCGTTCAAAACTGGAAAGAAGCTTTCTGAGAAACTGCTCTGTGTTCTGTTAATCCATCTCACAGAGTTACATCTTTCCCTTCAAGAAGCCTTTCGCTAAATCTGTTCTTGTGGAATTGGCAAAGAGATATTTGGAAGCCCATAGAGGGCTATGGTGAAAAAGGAAATATCTTCCGTTCAAAACTGGAAAGAAACTTTCTGAGAAACTGCTCTGTGTTCTGTTAATTCATCTCACAGAGTTACATCTTTCCCTTCAAGAAGCCTTTCGCTAAGGGTGTTCTTGTGGAATTGGCAAAGGGATATTTGGAAGCCCATAGAGGGCTATGGTGAAAAAGGAAATATCTTCCGTTCAAAACTGGAAAGAAGCTTTCTGAGAAACTGCTCTGTGTTCTGTTAATTCATCTCGCAGAGTTACATCTTTCCCTTCAAGAAGCCTTTCGCTAAGGCTGTTCTTGTGGAATTGGCAAAGGGATATTTGGAAGCCCATAGAGGGCTATGGTGAAAAAGGAAATATCTTCCGTTCAAAACTGGAAAGAAGCTTTCTGAGAAACTGCTCTGTGTTCTGTTAATTCATCTCACAGAGTTACATCTTTCCCTTCAAGAAGCCTTTCGCTAAGGCTGTTCTTGTGGAATTGGCAAAGGGATATTTGGAAGCCCATAGAGGGCTATGGTGGAAAAGGAAATATCTTCCGTTCAAAACTGGAAAGAAGCTTTCTGAGAAACTGCTCTGTGTTCTGTTAATTCATCTCACAGAGTTACATCTTTCCCTTCAAGAAGCCTTTCGCTAAGGCTGTTCTTGTGGAATTGGCAAAGGGATATTTGGAAGCCCATAGAGGGCTATGGTGAAAAAGGAAATATCTTCCGTTCAAAACTGGAAAGAAGCTGTCTGAGAAACTGCTCTGTGTTCTGTTAATTCATCTCACGGAGTTACATCTTTTCCTCAAGAAGCCTTTCGCTAAGGCTGTTCTTGTGGAATTGGCAAAGGGATATTTGGAAGCCCATAGAGGGCTATGGTGAAAAAGGAAATATCTTCCGTTCAAAACTGGAAAGAAGCTTTCTGAGAAACTGCTCTGTGTTCTGTTAATTCATCTCACAGAGTTACATCTTTCCCTTCAAAAAGCCTTTCGCTAAGGCTGTTCTTGTGGAATTGGCAAAGGGATATTTGGAAGCCCATAGAGGGCTATGGTGAAAAAGGAACTATCTTCCGTTCAAAACTGGAAAGAAGCTTTCTGAGAAACTGCTCTGTGTTCTGTTAATCCATCTCACAGAGTTACATCTTTCCCTTCAAGAAGCCTTTCGCTAAGGCTGTTCTTGTGGAATTGGCAAAGGGATATTTGGAAGCCCATAGAGGGCTATGGTGAAAAAGGAAATATCTTCCGTTCAAAACTGGAAAGAAGCTTTCTGAGAAACTGCTCTGTGTTCTGTTAATTCATCTCACAGAGTTACATCTTTCCCTTCAAGAAGCCTTTCGCTAAGTCTGTTCTTGTGGAATTGGCAAAGGGATATTTGGAAGACCATAGAGGGCTATGGTGAAAAAGGAAATATCTTCCGTTCAAAACTGGAAAGAAGCTTTCTGAGAAACTGCTCTGTGTTCTGTTAATTCATCTCACAGAGTTACATCTTTCCCTTCAAGAAGCCTTTCGCTAAGGCTGTTCTTGTGGAATTGGCAAAGGGATATTTGGAAGCCCATAGAGGGCTATGGTGAAAAAGGAAATATCTTCCGTTCAAAACTGGAAAGAAGCTTTCTGAGAAACTGCTCTGTGTTCTGTTAATTCATCTCACAGAGTTACATCTTTCCCTTCAAGAAGCCTTTCGCTAAGGCTGTTCTTGTGGAATTGGCAAAGGGATATTTGGAAGCCCATAGAGGGCTATGGTGAAAAAGGAAATATCTTCCGTTCAAAACTGGAAAGAAGCTTTCTGAGAAACTGCTCTGTGTTCTGTTAATTCATCTCACAGAGTTACATCTTTCCCTTCAAGAAGCCTTTCGCTAAGGCTGTTCTTGTGGAATTGGCAAAGGGATATTTGGAAGCCCATAGAGGGCTATGGTGAAAAAGGAAATATCTTCCGTTCAAAACTGGAAAGAAGCTTTCTGAGAAACTGCTCTGTGTTCTGTTAATTCATCTCACAGAGTTACATCTTTCCCTTCAAGAAGCCTTTCGCTAAGGCTGTTCTTGTGGAATTGGCAAAGGGATATTTGGAAGCCCATAGAGGGCTATGGAGAAAAAGGAAATGTCTTCCGTTCAAAACTGGAAAGAAGCTTTCTGAGAAACTGCTCTGATTTCTGTTAATTCATCTCACAGAGTTACATCTTTCCCTTCAAGAAGCCTTTCGCTAAGGCTGTTCTTGTGGAATTGGCAAAGGGATATTTGGAAGCCCATAGAGGGCTATGGTGAAAAAGGAAATATCTTCCGTTCAAAACTGGAAAGAAGCTTTCTGAGAAACTGCTCTGTGTTCTGTTCATTCATCTCACAGAGTTACATCTTTCCCTTCCAGAAGCCTTTCGCTAAGGCTGTTCTTGTGGAATTGGCAAAGGGATATTTGGAAGCCCATAGAGGGCTATGGTGAAAAAGGAAATATCTTCCGTTCAAAACTGGAAAGAAGCTTTCTGAGAAACTGCTCTGTGTTCTGTTAATTCATCTCACAGAGTTACATCTTTCCCTTCAAGAAGCCTTTCGCTAAGGCTGTTCTTGTGGAATTGGCAAAGGGATATTTGGAAGCCCATAGAGGGCTATGGTGAAAAAGGAAATATCTTCCGTTCAAAACTGGAAAGAAGCTTTCTGAGAAACTGCTCTGTGTTCTGTTAATTCATCTCACAGAGTTACATCTTTCCCTTCAAAAAGCCTTTCGCTAAGGCTGTTCTTGTGGAATTGGCAAAGGGATATTTGGAAGCCCATAGAGGGCTATGGTGAAAATGGAAATATCTTCCGTTCAAAACTGGAAAGAAGCTTTCTGAGAAACTGCTCTGTGTTCTGTTAATTCATCTCACAGAGTTTCATCTTTCCCTTCAAGAAGCCTTTCGCTAAGGCTGTTCTTGTGGAAATGGCAAAGGGATATTTGGAAGCCCATAGAGGGCTATGGTGAAAAAGGAAATATCTTCCGTTCAAAACTGGAAAGAAGCTTTCTGAGAAACTGCTCTGTGTTCTGTTAATTCATCTCACAGAGTTACATCTTTCCCTTCAAGAAGCCTTTCGCTAAGGCTGTTCTTGTGGAATTCGCAAAGGGATATTTGGAAGCCCATAGAGGGCTATGGTGAAAAAGGAAATATCTTCCGTTCAAAACTGGAAAGAAGCTTTCTGAGAAACTGCTCTGTGTTCTGTTAGTTCATCTCACAGAGTTACATCTTTCCCTTCAAGAAGCCTTTCGCTAAGGCTGTTCTTGTGGAATTGGCAAAGGAATATTTGGAAGCCCATAGAGGGCTATGGTGAAAAAGGAAATATCTTCCGTTCAAAACTGGAAAGAAGCTTTCTGAGAAACTGCTCTGTGTTTTGTTAATTCATCTCACAGAGTTACATCTTTCCCTTCAAGAAGCTTTTAGCTAAGGCTGTTCTTGTGGAATTGGCAAAGGGATATTTGGAAGCCCATAGAGGGGTATTGTGAAAAAGGAAATATCTTCCGTTCAAAACTGGAAATAAGCTGTCTGAGAAACAGCTCTGTGTTCTGTTAATTCATCTCACAGAGTTACATCTTTTCCTTCAAGAAGCCTTTCGCTAAGGCTGTTCTTTTGGAATTGGCAAAGGGATATTTGGAAGCCCATAGAGGGCTATGGTGAAAAAGGAAATATCTTCCGTTCAAAACAGGAAAGAAGCTTTCTGAGAAACTGCTCTGTGTTCTGTTAATTCATCTCACAGAGTTACATCTATCCCTTCGAGAAGACTTTCGCTAAGGCTGTTCTTGTGGAATTGGCAAAGGGATATTTGGAATCCCATAGAGGGCTATGGTGAAAAAGGAAATATCTTCCGTTCAAAACTGGAAAGAAGCTTTCTGAGAAACTGCTCTGTGTTCTGTTAATTCATCTCACAGAGTTACATCTTTCCCTTCAAGAAGCCTTTCGCTAAGGCTGTTCTTGTGGAATTGGCAAAGGGATATTTGGAAGCCCTTAGCGGGCTATGGTGAAAAAGGAAATGTCTTCCGTTCAAAACTAGAAAGAAGCTTTCTGAGAAACTGCTCTGTGTTCTGTTAATTCATCTCACAGAGTTACATCTTTCCCTTAAAGAAGCCTTTCGCTAAGGCTGTTCTTGGGGAATTGGCAAAGGGATATTTGGAAGCCCATAGAGGGCTATGGTGAAAAAGGAAATATCTTCCGTTCAAAACTGGAAAGAAGCTTTCTGAGAAACTGCTCTGATTTCTGTTAATTCATCTCACAGAGTTACATCTTTCCCTTCAAGAAGCCTTTCGCTAAGGCTGTTCTTGTGGAATTGGCAAAGGGATATTTGGAAGCCCATAGAGGGCTATGGTGAAAAAGGAAATATCTTCTGTTCAAAACTGGAAAGAAGCTTTCTGAGAAACTGCTCTGTGTTCTGTTAATTCATCTCACAGAGTTACATCTTTCCCTTCAAGAAGCCTTTCGCTAAGGCTGTTCTTGTGGAATTGGCAAAGGGATATTTGGAAGCCCATAGAGGGCTATGGTGAAAAAGGAAATATCTTCCGTTCAAAACTGGAAAGAAGCTTTCTGAGAAACTGCTCTGTGTTCTGTTAATTCACCTCACAGAGTTACATCTTTCCCTTCAAGAAGTCTTTCGCTAAGGCTGTTCTTGTGGAATTGGCAAAGGGATATTTGGAAGCCCATAGAGGGCTATGGTGAAAAAGGAAATATCTTCCGTTCAAAACTGGAAAGAAGCTTTCTGAGAAACTGCTCTGTGTTCTGTTAATTCATCTCACAGAGTTACATCTATCCCTTCGAGAAGACTTTCGCTAAGGCTGTTCTTGTGGAATTGGCAAAGGGATATTTGGAATCCCATAGACGGATATGGGGAAAAAGGAAATAACTTCCGTTCAAAACTGGAAAGAAGCTTTCTGAGAAACTGCTCTGTGTTCTGTTAATTCATCTCACAGAGTTACAACTTTCCCTTCAAGAAGCCTTTCGCTAAGGCTGTTCTTGTGGAATTGGCAAAGGGATATTTGGAAGCCCATAGAGGGCTATGGTGAAAAAGGAAATATCTTCCGTTCAAAACTGGAAAGAAGCTTTCTGAGAAACTGCTCTGTGTTCTGTTAATTCATCTCACAGAGTTACATCTTTCCCTTCAAGAAGCCTTTCGCTAAGGCTGTTCTTGTGGAATTCGCCAACGGATATTTGGAAGCCCATAGAGGGCTACGGTGAAAAAGGAAATATCTTCCGTTCAAAACTGGAAAGAAGCTTTCTGAGAAACTGCTCTGTGTTCTGTTAATTCATCTCACAGAGTTACATCTTTCTCTTCAAGAAGCCTTTCGCTAAGGCTGTTCTTGTGGAATTGGCAAAGGAATATTTGGAAGCCCATAGAGGGCTATGGTGAAAAAGGAAATATCTTCCGTTCAAAACTGGAAAGAAGCTTTCTGAGAAACTGCTCTGTGTTTTGTTAGTTCATCTCACAGAGTTACATCTTTCCCTTCAAGAAGCTTTTAGCTAAGGCTGTTCTTGTGGAATTGGCAAAGGGATATTTGGAAGCCCATAGAGGGCTATTGTGAAAAAGGAAATATCTTCCGTTCAAAACTGGAAAGAAGCTGTCTGAGAAACAGCTCTGTGTTCTGTTAATTCATCTCACAGAGTTACATCTTTTCCTTCAAGAAGCCTTTCGCTAAGGCTGTTCTTTTGGAATTGGCAAAGGGATATTTGGAAGCCCATAGAGGGCTATGGTGAAAAAGGAAATATCTTCCGTTCAAAACAGGAAAGAAGCTTTCTGAGAAACTGCTCTGTGTTCTGTTAATTCATCTCACAGAGTTACATCTATCCCTTCGAGAAGACTTTCGCTAAGGCTGTTTTTGTGGAATTGGCAAAGGGATATTTGGAATCCCATAGAGGGCTATGGTGAAAAAGGAAATATCTTCCGTTCAAAACTGGAAAGAAGCTTTCTGAGAAACTGCTCTGTGTTCTGTTAATTCATCTCACAGAGTTACATCTTTCCCTTCAAGAAGCCTTTCGCTAAGGCTGTTCTTGTGGAATTGGCAAAGGGATATTTGGAAGCCCATAGAGGGCTATGGTGAAAAAGGAAATGTCTTCCGTTCAAAACTGGAAAGAAGCTTTCTGAGAAACTGCTCTGTGTTCTGTTAATTCATCTCACAGAGTTACATCTTTCCCTTCAAGAAGCCTTTCACTAAGGCTGTTCTTGTGGAATTGGCAAAGGGATATTTGGAAGCCCATAGAGGGCTATGCTGAAAAAGGAAATATCTTCCGTTCAAAACTGGAAAGAAGCTTTCTGAGAAACTGCTCTGTGTTTTGTTAATTCATCTCACAGAGTTACATCTTTCCCTTCAAGAAGCTTTTCGCTAAGGCTGTTCTTGTGGAATTGGCAAAGGGATATTTGGAAGCCCATAGAGGGCTATTGTGAAAAAGGAAATATCTTCCGTTCAAAACTGGAAAGAAGCTGTCTGAGAAACTGCTCTGTGTTCTGTTAATTCATCTCACAGAGTTACATCTTTTCCTTCAAGAAGCCTTTCGCTAAGGCTGTTCTTGTGGAATTGGCAAAGGGATATTTGGAAGCCCATAGAGGGCTATGGTGAAAAAGGAAATATCTTCCGTTCAAAACTGGAAAGAAGCTTTCTGAGAAACTGCTCTGTGTTCTGTTAATTCATCTCACAGAGTTACATCTATCCCTTCAAGAAGCCTTTCGCTAAGGCTGTTCTTGTGGAATTGGCAAAGGGATATTTGGAAGCCCATAGAGGGCTATGTTGAAAAAGGAAATATCTTCCGTTCAAAACTGGAAAGAAGCTTTCTGAGAAACTGCTCTGTGTTCTGTTAATTCATCTCACAGAGTTACATCTTTCCCTTCAAGAAGCCTTTCGCTAAGGCTGTTCTTGTGGAATTGGCAAAGGGATATTTGGAAGCCCATAGTGGGCTATGGTGAAAAAGGAAATATCTTCCGTTCAAAACTGGAAAGAAGCTGTCTGAGAAACTGCTCTGTGTTCTGTTAATTCATCTCACAGAGTTACATCTTTTCCTTCAAGAAGCCTTTCGCTAAGGCTGTTCTTGTGGAATTGGCAAAAGGATATTTGGAAGCCCATAGAGGGCTATGGTGAAAAAGGAAATATCTTCCGTTCAAAACTGGAAAGAAGCTTTCTGAGAAACTGCTCTGTGTTCTGTTAATTCATCTCACAGAGTTACATCTTTCCCTTCAAGAAGCTTTTCGCTAAGGCTGTTCTTGTGGAATTGGCAAAGGGATATTCGGAAGCCCGTAGAGGGCTATGGTGAAAAAGGAAATATCTTCCGTTCAAAACTGGAAAGAAGCTTTCTGAGAAACTGCTCTGTGTTTTGTTAATTCATCTCACAGAGTTACATCTTTCCCTTCAAGAAGCTTTTCGCTAAGGCTGTTCTTGTGGAATTGGCAAAGGGATATTTGGAAGCCCATAGAGGGCTATTGTGAAAAAGGAAATATCTTCCGTTCAAAACTGGAAAGAAGCTGTCTGAGAAACTGCTCTGTGTTCTGTTAATTCATCTCACAGAGTTACATCTTTTCCTTCAAGAAGCCTTTCGCCAAGGCTGTTCTTGTGGAATTGGCAAAGGGATATTTGGAAGCCAATAGAGGGCTATGGTGAAAAAGGAAATATCTTCCGTTCAAAACTGGAAAGAAGCTTTCTGAGAAACTGCTCTGTGTTCTGTTAATTCATCTCACAGAGTTACATCTTTCCCTTCAAGAAGCCTTTCGCTAAGGCTGTTCTTGTGGAATTGGCAAAGGGATATTTGGAAGCCCATAGAGGGCTATGGTGAAAAAGGAAATATCTTCCGTTCAAAACTGGAAAGAAGCTTTCTGAGAAACTGCTCTGTGTTTTGTTAATTCATCTCACAGAGTTACATCTTTCCCTTCAAGAAGCTTTTCGCTAAGGCTGTTCTTGTGGAATTGGCAAAGGGATATTTGGAAGCCCATAGAGGGCTATTGTGAAAAAGGAAATATCTTCCGTTCAAAACTGGAAAGAAGCTGTCTGAGAAACTGCTCTGTGTTCTGTTAATTCATCTCACGGAGTTACATCTTTTCCTTCAAGAAGCCTTTCGCTAAGGCTGTTCTTGTGGAATTGGCAAAGGGATATTTGGAAGCCCATAGAGGGCTATGGTGAAAAAGGAAATATCTTCCGTTCAAAACTGGAAAGAAGCTTTCTGAGAAACTGCTCTGTGTTCTGTTAATTCATCTCACAGAGTTACATCTTTCCCTTCAAAAAGCCTTTCGCTAAGGCTGTTCTTGTGGAATTGGCAAAGGGATATTTGGAAGCCCATAGAGGGCTATGGTGAAAAAGGAACTATCTTCCGTTCAAAACTGGAAAGAAGCTTTCTGAGAAACTGCTCTGTGTTCTGTTAATCCATCTCACAGAGTTACATCTTTCCCTTCAAGAAGCCTTTCGCTAAGGCTGTTCTTGTGGAATTGGCAAAGGGATATTTGGAAGCCCATAGAGGGCTATGGTGACAAAGGAAATATCTTCCGTTCAAAACTGGAAAGAAGCTTTCCGAGAAACTGCTCTGTGTTCTGTTAATTCATCTCACAGAGTTACATCTTTCCCTTCAAGAAGCCTTTCGCTAAGTCTGTTCTTGTGGAATTGGCAAAGGGATATTTGGAAGACCATAGAGGGCTATGGTGAAAAATTAAATATCTTCCGTTCAAAACTGGAAAGAAGCTTTCTGAGAAACTGCTCTGTGTTCTCTTAATTCACCACACAGAGTTACATCTTTCCCTTCAAGAAGCCTTTCGCTAAGGCGGTTCTTGTGGAATTGGCAAAGGGATATTTGGAAGCCCATAGAGGGCTATGGTGAAAAAGGAAATATCTTCCGTTCAAAACTGGAAAGAAGCTTTCTGAGAAACTGCTCTGTGTTCTGTTAATTCATCTCACGGAGTTACATCTTTCCCTTCAAGAATCCTTTCGCTAAGGCTGTTCTTGTGGAATTGGCAAAGGGATATTTGGAAGCCCATAGAGGGCTATGGTGAAAAAGGAAATATCTTCCGTTCAAAACTGGAAAGAAGCTTTCTGAGAAACTGCTCTGTGTTCTGTTAATTCATCTCACAGAGTTACATCTTTCCCTTCAAGAAGCCTTTCGCTAAGGCTGTTCTTGTGGAATTGGCAAAGGGATATTTGGAAGCCCATAGAGGGCTATGGTGAAAAAGGAAATATCTTCCGTTCAAAACTGGAAAGAAGCTTTCTGAGAAACTGCTCTGTGTTCTGTTAATTCATCTCACAGAGTTACATCTTTCCCTTCAAGAAGCCTTTCGCTAAGGCTGTTCTTGTGGAATTGGCAAAGGGATATTTGGAAGCCCATAGAGGGCTATGGAGAAAAAGGAAATGTCTTCCGTTCAAAACTGGAAAGAAGCTTTCTGAGAAACTGCTCTGATTTCTGTTAATTCATCTCACAGAGTTACATCTTTCCCTTCAAGAAGCCTTTCGCTAAGGCTGTTCTTGTGGAATTGGCAAAGGGATATTTGGAAGCCCATAGAGGGCTATGGTGAAAAAGGAAATATCTTCCGTTCAAAACTGGAAAGAAGCTTTCTGAGAAACTGCTCTGTGTTCTGTTCATTCATCTCACAGAGTTACATCTTTCCCTTCAAGAAGCCTTTCGCTAAGGCTGTTCTTGTGGAATTGGCAAAGGGATATTTGGAAGCCCATAGAGGGGTATTGTGAAAAAGGAAATATCTTCCGTTCAAAACTGGAAAGAAGCTGTCTGAGAAACAGCTCTGTGTTCTGTTAATTCATCTCACAGAGTTACATCTTTTCCTTCAAGAAGCCTTTCGCTAAGGCTGTTCTTTTGGAATTGGCAAAGGGATATTTGGAAGCCCATAGAGGGCTATGGTGAAAAAGGAAATATCTTCCGTTCAAAACAGGAAAGAAGCTTTCTGAGAAACTGCTCTGTGTTCTGTTAATTCATCTCACAGAGTTACATCTATCCCTTCGAGAAGACTTTCGCTAAGGCTGTTCTTGTGGAATTGGCAAAGGGATATTTGGAAGCCCATAGAGGGCTATGGTGAAAAAGGAAATGTCTTCCGTTCAAAACTGGAAAGAAGCTTTCTGAGAAACTGCTCTGTGTTCTGTCAATTCATCTCACAGAGTTACATCTTTCCCTTAAAGTAGCCTTTCGCTAAGGCTGTTCTTGTGGAATTGGCAAAGGGATATTTGGAAGCCCATAGAGGGCTATGGTGAAAAAGGAAATATCTTCCGTTCAAAACTGGAAAGAAGCTTTCTGAGAAACTGCTCTGATTTCTGTTAATTCATCTCACAGAGTTACATCTTTCCCTTCAAGAAGCCTTTCGCTAAGGCTGTTCTTGTGGAATTGGGAAAGGGATATTTGGAAGCCCATAGAGGGCTATGGTGAAAAAGGAAATATCTTCCGTTCAAAACTGGAAAGAAGCTTTCTGAGAAACTGCTCTGTGTTCTGTTAATTCATCTCACAGAGTTACATCTTTCCCTTCAAGAAGCCTTTCGCTAAGGCTGTTCTTGTGGAATTGGCAAAGGGATATTTGGAAGCCCATAGAGGGCTATGGTGAAAAAGGAAATATCTTCCGTTCAAAACTGGAAAGAAGCTTTCTGAGAAATTGCTCTGTGTTCTGTTAATTCACCTCACAGAGTTACATCTTTCCCTTCAAGAAGTCTTTCGCTAAGGCTGTTCTTGTGGAATTGGCAAAGGGATATTTGGAAGCCCATAGAGGGCTATGGTGAAAAAGGAAATATCTTCCGTTCAAAACTGGAAAGAAGCTTTCTGAGAAACTGCTCTGTGTTCTGTTAATTCATCTCACAGAGTTACATCTTTCCCTTCAAAAAGCCTTTCGCTAAGGCTGTTCTTGTGGAATTGGCAAAGGGATATTTGGAAGCCCATAGAGGGCTATGGTGAAAAAGGAAATATCTTCCGTTCAAAACTGGAAAGAAGCTTTCTGAGAAACTGCTCTGTGTTCTGTTAATTCATCTCACAGAGTTACATCTTTCCCTTCAAGAAGCCTTTCGCTAAGGCTGTTCTTGTGGAATTGGCAATGGGATATTTGGAAGCCCAGAGAGGGCTATTGTGAAAAAGGAAATATCTTCCGTTCAAAACTGGAAAGAAGCTGTCTGAGAAACTGCTCTGTGTTCTGTTAATTCATCTCACAGAGTTACATCTTTTCCTTCAAGAAGCCTTTCGCTAAGGCTGTTCTTGTGGAATTGGCAAAGGGATATTTGGAAGCCCATAGAGGGCTATGGTGAAAAAGGAAATATCTTCCGTTCAAAACTGGAAAGAAGCTTTCTGAGAAACTGCTCTGTGTTCTGTTAATTCATCTCACAGAGTTACATCTATCCCTTCAAGAAGCCTTTCGCTAAGGCTGTTCTTGTGGAATTGGCAAAGGGATATTTGGAAGCCCATAGAGGGCTATGTTGAAAAAGGAAATATCTTCCGTTCAAAACTGGAAAGAAGCTTTCTGAGAAACTGCTCTGTGTTCTGTTAATTCATCTCACAGAGTTACATCTTTCCCTTCAAGAAGCCTTTCGCTAAGGCTGTTCTTGTGGAATTGGCAAAGGGATATTTGGAAGCCCATAGTGGGCTATGGTGAAAAAGGAAATATCTTCCGTTCAAAACTGGAAAGAAGCTGTCTGAGAAACTGCTCTGTGTTCTGTTAATTCATCTCACAGAGTTACATCTTTTCCTTCAAGAAGCCTTTCGCTAAGGCTGTTCTTGTGGAATTGGCAAAAGGATATTTGGAAGCCCATAGAGGGCTATGGTGAAAAAGGAAATATCTTCCGTTCAAAACTGGAAAGAAGCTTTCTGAGAAACTGCTCTGTGTTCTGTTAATTCATCTCACAGAGTTACATCTTTCCCTTCAAGAAGCTTTTCGCTAAGGCTGTTCTTGTGGAATTGGCAAAGGGATATTCGGAAGCCCGTAGAGGGCTATGGTGAAAAAGGAAATATCTTCCGTTCAAAACTGGAAAGAAGCTTTCTGAGAAACTGCTCTGTGTTTTGTTAATTCATCTCACAGAGTTACATCTTTCCCTTCAAGAAGCTTTTCGCTAAGGCTGTTCTTGTGGAATTGGCAAAGGGATATTTGGAAGCCCATAGAGGGCTATTGTGAAAAAGGAAATATCTTCCGTTCAAAACTGGAAAGAAGCTGTCTGAGAAACTGCTCTGTGTTCTGTTAATTCATCTCACAGAGTTACATCTTTTCCTTCAAGAAGCCTTTCGCCAAGGCTGTTCTTGTGGAATTGGCAAAGGGATATTTGGAAGCCAATAGAGGGCTATGGTGAAAAAGGAAATATCTTCCGTTCAAAACTGGAAAGAAGCTTTCTGAGAAACTGCTCTGTGTTCTGTTAATTCATCTCACAGAGTTACATCTTTCCCTTCAAGAAGCCTTTCGCTAAGGCTGTTCTTGTGGAATTGGCAAAGGGATATTTGGAAGCCCATAGAGGGCTATGGTGAAAAAGGAAATATCTTCCGTTCAAAACTGGAAAGAAGCTTTCTGAGAAACTGCTCTGTGTTTTGTTAATTCATCTCACAGAGTTACATCTTTCCCTTCAAGAAGCTTTTCGCTAAGGCTGTTCTTGTGGAATTGGCAAAGGGATATTTGGAAGCCCATAGAGGGCTATTGTGAAAAAGGAAATATCTTCCGTTCAAAACTGGAAAGAAGCTGTCTGAGAAACTGCTCTGTGTTCTGTTAATTCATCTCACGGAGTTACATCTTTTCCTTCAAGAAGCCTTTCGCTAAGGCTGTTCTTGTGGAATTGGCAAAGGGATATTTGGAAGCCCATAGAGGGCTATGGTGAAAAAGGAAATATCTTCCGTTCAAAACTGGAAAGAAGCTTTCTGAGAAACTGCTCTGTGTTCTGTTAATTCATCTCACAGAGTTACATCTTTCCCTTCAAAAAGCCTTTCGCTAAGGCTGTTCTTGTGGAATTGGCAAAGGGATATTTGGAAGCCCATAGAGGGCTATGGTGAAAAAGGAACTATCTTCCGTTCAAAACTGGAAAGAAGCTTTCTGAGAAACTGCTCTGTGTTCTGTTAATCCATCTCACAGAGTTACATCTTTCCCTTCAAGAAGCCTTTCGCTAAGGCTGTTCTTGTGGAATTGGCAAAGGGATATTTGGAAGCCCATAGAGGGCTATGGTGACAAAGGAAATATCTTCCGTTCAAAACTGGAAAGAAGCTTTCCGAGAAACTGCTCTGTGTTCTGTTAATTCATCTCACAGAGTTACATCTTTCCCTTCAAGAAGCCTTTCGCTAAGTCTGTTCTTGTGGAATTGGCAAAGGGATATTTGGAAGACCATAGAGGGCTATGGTGAAAAATTAAATATCTTCCGTTCAAAACTGGAAAGAAGCTTTCTGAGAAACTGCTCTGTGTTCTCTTAATTCACCACACAGAGTTACATCTTTCCCTTCAAGAAGCCTTTCGCTAAGGCGGTTCTTGTGGAATTGGCAAAGGGATATTTGGAAGCCCATAGAGGGCTATGGTGAAAAAGGAAATATCTTCCGTTCAAAACTGGAAAGAAGCTTTCTGAGAAACTGCTCTGTGTTCTGTTAATTCATCTCACGGAGTTACATCTTTCCCTTCAAGAATCCTTTCGCTAAGGCTGTTCTTGTGGAATTGGCAAAGGGATATTTGGAAGCCCATAGAGGGCTATGGTGAAAAAGGAAATATCTTCCGTTCAAAACTGGAAAGAAGCTTTCTGAGAAACTGCTCTGTGTTCTGTTAATTCATCTCACAGAGTTACATCTTTCCCTTCAAGAAGCCTTTCGCTAAGGCTGTTCTTGTGGAATTGGCAAAGGGATATTTGGAAGCCCATAGAGGGCTATGGTGAAAAAGGAAATATCTTCCGTTCAAAACTGGAAAGAAGCTTTCTGAGAAACTGCTCTGTGTTCTGTTAATTCATCTCACAGAGTTACATCTTTCCCTTCAAGAAGCCTTTCGCTAAGGCTGTTCTTGTGGAATTGGCAAAGGGATATTTGGAAGCCCATAGAGGGCTATGGAGAAAAAGGAAATGTCTTCCGTTCAAAACTGGAAAGAAGCTTTCTGAGAAACTGCTCTGATTTCTGTTAATTCATCTCACAGAGTTACATCTTTCCCTTCAAGAAGCCTTTCGCTAAGGCTGTTCTTGTGGAATTGGCAAAGGGATATTTGGAAGCCCATAGAGGGCTATGGTGAAAAAGGAAATATCTTCCGTTCAAAACTGGAAAGAAGCTTTCTGAGAAACTGCTCTGTGTTCTGTTCATTCATCTCACAGAGTTACATCTTTCCCTTCAAGAAGCCTTTCGCTAAGGCTGTTCTTGTGGAATTGGCAAAGGGATATTTGGAAGCCCATAGAGGGGTATTGTGAAAAAGGAAATATCTTCCGTTCAAAACTGGAAAGAAGCTGTCTGAGAAACAGCTCTGTGTTCTGTTAATTCATCTCACAGAGTTACATCTTTTCCTTCAAGAAGCCTTTCGCTAAGGCTGTTCTTTTGGAATTGGCAAAGGGATATTTGGAAGCCCATAGAGGGCTATGGTGAAAAAGGAAATATCTTCCGTTCAAAACAGGAAAGAAGCTTTCTGAGAAACTGCTCTGTGTTCTGTTAATTCATCTCACAGAGTTACATCTATCCCTTCGAGAAGACTTTCGCTAAGGCTGTTCTTGTGGAATTGGCAAAGGGATATTTGGAAGCCCATAGAGGGCTATGGTGAAAAAGGAAATGTCTTCCGTTCAAAACTGGAAAGAAGCTTTCTGAGAAACTGCTCTGTGTTCTGTCAATTCATCTCACAGAGTTACATCTTTCCCTTAAAGTAGCCTTTCGCTAAGGCTGTTCTTGTGGAATTGGCAAAGGGATATTTGGAAGCCCATAGAGGGCTATGGTGAAAAAGGAAATATCTTCCGTTCAAAACTGGAAAGAAGCTTTCTGAGAAACTGCTCTGATTTCTGTTAATTCATCTCACAGAGTTACATCTTTCCCTTCAAGAAGCCTTTCGCTAAGGCTGTTCTTGTGGAATTGGGAAAGGGATATTTGGAAGCCCATAGAGGGCTATGGTGAAAAAGGAAATATCTTCCGTTCAAAACTGGAAAGAAGCTTTCTGAGAAACTGCTCTGTGTTCTGTTAATTCATCTCACAGAGTTACATCTTTCCCTTCAAGAAGCCTTTCGCTAAGGCTGTTCTTGTGGAATTGGCAAAGGGATATTTGGAAGCCCATAGAGGGCTATGGTGAAAAAGGAAATATCTTCCGTTCAAAACTGGAAAGAAGCTTTCTGAGAAATTGCTCTGTGTTCTGTTAATTCACCTCACAGAGTTACATCTTTCCCTTCAAGAAGTCTTTCGCTAAGGCTGTTCTTGTGGAATTGGCAAAGGGATATTTGGAAGCCCATAGAGGGCTATGGTGAAAAAGGAAATATCTTCCGTTCAAAACTGGAAAGAAGCTTTCTGAGAAACTGCTCTGTGTTCTGTTAATTCATCTCACAGAGTTACATCTTTCCCTTCAAAAAGCCTTTCGCTAAGGCTGTTCTTGTGGAATTGGCAAAGGGATATTTGGAAGCCCATAGAGGGCTATGGTGAAAAAGGAAATATCTTCCGTTCAAAACTGGAAAGAAGCTTTCTGAGAAACTGCTCTGTGTTCTGTTAATTCATCTCACAGAGTTACATCTTTCCCTTCAAGAAGCCTTTCGCTAAGGCTGTTCTTGTGGAATTGGCAATGGGATATTTGGAAGCCCAGAGAGGGCTATGGTGAAAAAGGAAATATCTTCCGTTCAAAACTGGAAAGAAGCTTTCTGAGAAACTCCTCTGTGTTCTGTTAATTCATCTCACAGAGTTACATCTTTCCCTTCAAGAAGCCTTTCGCTAAGGCTGTTCTTGTGAAATTGGCAAAGGAATATTTGGAAGCCCATAGAGGGCTATGCTGAAAAAGGAAATATCTTCCGTTCAAAACTGGAAAGAAGCTTTCTGAGAAACTGCTCTGTGTTTTGTTAATTCATCTCACAGAGTTACATCTTTCCCTTCAAGAAGCTTTTCGCTAAGGCTGTTCTTGTGGAATTGGCAAAGGGATATTTGGAAGCCCATAGAGGGCTATTGTGAAAAAGGAAATATCTTCCGTTCAAAACTGGAAAGAAGCTGTCTGAGAAACTGCTCTGTGTTCTGTTAATTCATCTCACAGAGTTACATATTTTCCTTCAAGAAGCCTTTCGCTAAGGCTGTTCTTGTGGAATTGGCAAAGGGATATTTGGAAGCCCATAGAGGGCTATGGTGAAAAAGGAAATATCTTCCGTTCAAAACTGGAAAGAAGCTTTCTGAGAAACTGCTCTGTGTTCTGTTAATTCATCTCACAGAGTTACATCTATCCCTTCAAGAAGCCTTTCGCTAAGGCTGTTCTTGTGGAATTGGCAAAGGGATATTTGGAAGCCCATAGAGGGCTATGTTGAAAAAGGAAATATCTTCCGTTCAAAACTGGAAAGAAGCTTTCTGAGAAACTGCTCTGTGTTCTGTTAATTCATCTCACAGAGTTACATCTTTCCCTTCAAGAAGCCTTTCGCTAAGGCTGTTCTTGTGGAATTGGCAAAGGGATATTTGGAAGCCCATAGTGGGCTATGGTGAAAAAGGAAATATCTTCCGTTCAAAACTGGAAAGAAGCTGTCTGAGAAACTGCTCTGTGTTCTGTTAATTCATCTCACAGAGTTACATCTTTTCCTTCAAGAAGCCTTTCGCTAAGGCTGTTCTTGTGGAATTGGCAAAAGGATATTTGGAAGCCCATAGAGGGCTATGGTGAAAAAGGAAATATCTTCCGTTCAAAACTGGAAAGAAGCTTTCTGAGAAACTGCTCTGTGTTCTGTTAATTCATCTCACAGAGTTACATCTTTCCCTTCAAGAAGCTTTTCGCTAAGGCTGTTCTTGTGGAATTGGCAAAGGGATATTCGGAAGCCCGTAGAGGGCTATGGTGAAAAAGGAAATATCTTCCGTTCAAAACTGGAAAGAAGCTTTCTGAGAAACTGCTCTGTGTTTTGTTAATTCATCTCACAGAGTTACATCTTTCCCTTCAAGAAGCTTTTCGCTAAGGCTGTTCTTGTGGAATTGGCAAAGGGATATTTGGAAGCCCATAGAGGGCTATTGTGAAAAAGGAAATATCTTCCGTTCAAAACTGGAAAGAAGCTGTCTGAGAAACTGCTCTGTGTTCTGTTAATTCATCTCACAGAGTTACATCTTTTCCTTCAAGAAGCCTTTCGCCAAGGCTGTTCTTGTGGAATTGGCAAAGGGATATTTGGAAGCCAATAGAGGGCTATGGTGAAAAAGGAAATATCTTCCGTTCAAAACTGGAAAGAAGCTTTCTGAGAAACTGCTCTGTGTTCTGTTAATTCATCTCACAGAGTTACATCTTTCCCTTCAAGAAGCCTTTCGCTAAGGCTGTTCTTGTGGAATTGGCAAAGGGATATTTGGAAGCCCATAGAGGGCTATGGTGAAAAAGGAAATATCTTCCGTTCAAAACTGGAAAGAAGCTTTCTGAGAAACTGCTCTGTGTTTTGTTAATTCATCTCACAGAGTTACATCTTTCCCTTCAAGAAGCTTTTCGCTAAGGCTGTTCTTGTGGAATTGGCAAAGGGATATTTGGAAGCCCATAGAGGGCTATTGTGAAAAAGGAAATATCTTCCGTTCAAAACTGGAAAGAAGCTGTCTGAGAAACTGCTCTGTGTTCTGTTAATTCATCTCACGGAGTTACATCTTTTCCTTCAAGAAGCCTTTCGCTAAGGCTGTTCTTGTGGAATTGGCAAAGGGATATTTGGAAGCCCATAGAGGGCTATGGTGAAAAAGGAAATATCTTCCGTTCAAAACTGGAAAGAAGCTTTCTGAGAAACTGCTCTGTGTTCTGTTAATTCATCTCACAGAGTTACATCTTTCCCTTCAAAAAGCCTTTCGCTAAGGCTGTTCTTGTGGAATTGGCAAAGGGATATTTGGAAGCCCATAGAGGGCTATGGTGAAAAAGGAACTATCTTCCGTTCAAAACTGGAAAGAAGCTTTCTGAGAAACTGCTCTGTGTTCTGTTAATCCATCTCACAGAGTTACATCTTTCCCTTCAAGAAGCCTTTCGCTAAGGCTGTTCTTGTGGAATTGGCAAAGGGATATTTGGAAGCCCATAGAGGGCTATGGTGACAAAGGAAATATCTTCCGTTCAAAACTGGAAAGAAGCTTTCCGAGAAACTGCTCTGTGTTCTGTTAATTCATCTCACAGAGTTACATCTTTCCCTTCAAGAAGCCTTTCGCTAAGTCTGTTCTTGTGGAATTGGCAAAGGGATATTTGGAAGACCATAGAGGGCTATGGTGAAAAATTAAATATCTTCCGTTCAAAACTGGAAAGAAGCTTTCTGAGAAACTGCTCTGTGTTCTCTTAATTCACCACACAGAGTTACATCTTTCCCTTCAAGAAGCCTTTCGCTAAGGCGGTTCTTGTGGAATTGGCAAAGGGATATTTGGAAGCCCATAGAGGGCTATGGTGAAAAAGGAAATATCTTCCGTTCAAAACTGGAAAGAAGCTTTCTGAGAAACTGCTCTGTGTTCTGTTAATTCATCTCACGGAGTTACATCTTTCCCTTCAAGAATCCTTTCGCTAAGGCTGTTCTTGTGGAATTGGCAAAGGGATATTTGGAAGCCCATAGAGGGCTATGGTGAAAAAGGAAATATCTTCCGTTCAAAACTGGAAAGAAGCTTTCTGAGAAACTGCTCTGTGTTCTGTTAATTCATCTCACAGAGTTACATCTTTCCCTTCAAGAAGCCTTTCGCTAAGGCTGTTCTTGTGGAATTGGCAAAGGGATATTTGGAAGCCCATAGAGGGCTATGGTGAAAAAGGAAATATCTTCCGTTCAAAACTGGAAAGAAGCTTTCTGAGAAACTGCTCTGTGTTCTGTTAATTCATCTCACAGAGTTACATCTTTCCCTTCAAGAAGCCTTTCGCTAAGGCTGTTCTTGTGGAATTGGCAAAGGGATATTTGGAAGCCCATAGAGGGCTATGGAGAAAAAGGAAATGTCTTCCGTTCAAAACTGGAAAGAAGCTTTCTGAGAAACTGCTCTGATTTCTGTTAATTCATCTCACAGAGTTACATCTTTCCCTTCAAGAAGCCTTTCGCTAAGGCTGTTCTTGTGGAATTGGCAAAGGGATATTTGGAAGCCCATAGAGGGCTATGGTGAAAAAGGAAATATCTTCCGTTCAAAACTGGAAAGAAGCTTTCTGAGAAACTGCTCTGTGTTCTGTTCATTCATCTCACAGAGTTACATCTATCCCTTCAAGAAGCCTTTCGCTAAGGCTGTTCTTGTGGAATTGGCAAAGGGATATTTGGAAGCCCATAGAGGGCTATGTTGAAAAAGGAAATATCTTCCGTTCAAAACTGGAAAGAAGCTTTCTGAGAAACTGCTCTGTGTTCTGTTAATTCATCTCACAGAGTTACATCTTTCCCTTCAAGAAGCCTTTCGCTAAGGCTGTTCTTGTGGAATTGGCAAAGGGATATTTGGAAGCCCATAGTGGGCTATGGTGAAAAAGGAAATATCTTCCGTTCAAAACTGGAAAGAAGCTGTCTGAGAAACTGCTCTGTGTTCTGTTAATTCATCTCACAGAGTTACATCTTTTCCTTCAAGAAGCCTTTCGCTAAGGCTGTTCTTGTGGAATTGGCAAAAGGATATTTGGAAGCCCATAGAGGGCTATGGTGAAAAAGGAAATATCTTCCGTTCAAAACTGGAAAGAAGCTTTCTGAGAAACTGCTCTGTGTTCTGTTAATTCATCTCACAGAGTTACATCTTTCCCTTCAAGAAGCTTTTCGCTAAGGCTGTTCTTGTGGAATTGGCAAAGGGATATTCGGAAGCCCGTAGAGGGCTATGGTGAAAAAGGAAATATCTTCCGTTCAAAACTGGAAAGAAGCTTTCTGAGAAACTGCTCTGTGTTTTGTTAATTCATCTCACAGAGTTACATCTTTCCCTTCAAGAAGCTTTTCGCTAAGGCTGTTCTTGTGGAATTGGCAAAGGGATATTTGGAAGCCCATAGAGGGCTATTGTGAAAAAGGAAATATCTTCCGTTCAAAACTGGAAAGAAGCTGTCTGAGAAACTGCTCTGTGTTCTGTTAATTCATCTCACAGAGTTACATCTTTTCCTTCAAGAAGCCTTTCGCCAAGGCTGTTCTTGTGGAATTGGCAAAGGGATATTTGGAAGCCAATAGAGGGCTATGGTGAAAAAGGAAATATCTTCCGTTCAAAACTGGAAAGAAGCTTTCTGAGAAACTGCTCTGTGTTCTGTTAATTCATCTCACAGAGTTACATCTTTCCCTTCAAGAAGCCTTTCGCTAAGGCTGTTCTTGTGGAATTGGCAAAGGGATATTTGGAAGCCCATAGAGGGCTATGGTGAAAAAGGAAATATCTTCCGTTCAAAACTGGAAAGAAGCTTTCTGAGAAACTGCTCTGTGTTTTGTTAATTCATCTCACAGAGTTACATCTTTCCCTTCAAGAAGCTTTTCGCTAAGGCTGTTCTTGTGGAATTGGCAAAGGGATATTTGGAAGCCCATAGAGGGCTATTGTGAAAAAGGAAATATCTTCCGTTCAAAACTGGAAAGAAGCTGTCTGAGAAACTGCTCTGTGTTCTGTTAATTCATCTCACGGAGTTACATCTTTTCCTTCAAGAAGCCTTTCGCTAAGGCTGTTCTTGTGGAATTGGCAAAGGGATATTTGGAAGCCCATAGAGGGCTATGGTGAAAAAGGAAATATCTTCCGTTCAAAACTGGAAAGAAGCTTTCTGAGAAACTGCTCTGTGTTCTGTTAATTCATCTCACAGAGTTACATCTTTCCCTTCAAAAAGCCTTTCGCTAAGGCTGTTCTTGTGGAATTGGCAAAGGGATATTTGGAAGCCCATAGAGGGCTATGGTGAAAAAGGAACTATCTTCCGTTCAAAACTGGAAAGAAGCTTTCTGAGAAACTGCTCTGTGTTCTGTTAATCCATCTCACAGAGTTACATCTTTCCCTTCAAGAAGCCTTTCGCTAAGGCTGTTCTTGTGGAATTGGCAAAGGGATATTTGGAAGCCCATAGAGGGCTATGGTGACAAAGGAAATATCTTCCGTTCAAAACTGGAAAGAAGCTTTCCGAGAAACTGCTCTGTGTTCTGTTAATTCATCTCACAGAGTTACATCTTTCCCTTCAAGAAGCCTTTCGCTAAGTCTGTTCTTGTGGAATTGGCAAAGGGATATTTGGAAGACCATAGAGGGCTATGGTGAAAAATTAAATATCTTCCGTTCAAAACTGGAAAGAAGCTTTCTGAGAAACTGCTCTGTGTTCTCTTAATTCACCACACAGAGTTACATCTTTCCCTTCAAGAAGCCTTTCGCTAAGGCGGTTCTTGTGGAATTGGCAAAGGGATATTTGGAAGCCCATAGAGGGCTATGGTGAAAAAGGAAATATCTTCCGTTCAAAACTGGAAAGAAGCTTTCTGAGAAACTGCTCTGTGTTCTGTTAATTCATCTCACGGAGTTACATCTTTCCCTTCAAGAATCCTTTCGCTAAGGCTGTTCTTGTGGAATTGGCAAAGGGATATTTGGAAGCCCATAGAGGGCTATGGTGAAAAAGGAAATATCTTCCGTTCAAAACTGGAAAGAAGCTTTCTGAGAAACTGCTCTGTGTTCTGTTAATTCATCTCACAGAGTTACATCTTTCCCTTCAAGAAGCCTTTCGCTAAGGCTGTTCTTGTGGAATTGGCAAAGGGATATTTGGAAGCCCATAGAGGGCTATGGTGAAAAAGGAAATATCTTCCGTTCAAAACTGGAAAGAAGCTTTCTGAGAAACTGCTCTGTGTTCTGTTAATTCATCTCACAGAGTTACATCTTTCCCTTCAAGAAGCCTTTCGCTAAGGCTGTTCTTGTGGAATTGGCAAAGGGATATTTGGAAGCCCATAGAGGGCTATGGAGAAAAAGGAAATGTCTTCCGTTCAAAACTGGAAAGAAGCTTTCTGAGAAACTGCTCTGATTTCTGTTAATTCATCTCACAGAGTTACATCTTTCCCTTCAAGAAGCCTTTCGCTAAGGCTGTTCTTGTGGAATTGGCAAAGGGATATTTGGAAGCCCATAGAGGGCTATGGTGAAAAAGGAAATATCTTCCGTTCAAAACTGGAAAGAAGCTTTCTGAGAAACTGCTCTGTGTTCTGTTCATTCATCTCACAGAGTTACATCTTTCCCTTCAAGAAGCCTTTCGCTAAGGCTGTTCTTGTGGAATTGGCAAAGGGATATTTGGAAGCCCATAGAGGGGTATTGTGAAAAAGGAAATATCTTCCGTTCAAAACTGGAAAGAAGCTGTCTGAGAAACAGCTCTGTGTTCTGTTAATTCATCTCACAGAGTTACATCTTTTCCTTCAAGAAGCCTTTCGCTAAGGCTGTTCTTTTGGAATTGGCAAAGGGATATTTGGAAGCCCATAGAGGGCTATGGTGAAAAAGGAAATATCTTCCGTTCAAAACAGGAAAGAAGCTTTCTGAGAAACTGCTCTGTGTTCTGTTAATTCATCTCACAGAGTTACATCTATCCCTTCGAGAAGACTTTCGCTAAGGCTGTTCTTGTGGAATTGGCAAAGGGATATTTGGAAGCCCATAGAGGGCTATGGTGAAAAAGGAAATGTCTTCCGTTCAAAACTGGAAAGAAGCTTTCTGAGAAACTGCTCTGTGTTCTGTCAATTCATCTCACAGAGTTACATCTTTCCCTTAAAGTAGCCTTTCGCTAAGGCTGTTCTTGTGGAATTGGCAAAGGGATATTTGGAAGCCCATAGAGGGCTATGGTGAAAAAGGAAATATCTTCCGTTCAAAACTGGAAAGAAGCTTTCTGAGAAACTGCTCTGATTTCTGTTAATTCATCTCACAGAGTTACATCTTTCCCTTCAAGAAGCCTTTCGCTAAGGCTGTTCTTGTGGAATTGGGAAAGGGATATTTGGAAGCCCATAGAGGGCTATGGTGAAAAAGGAAATATCTTCCGTTCAAAACTGGAAAGAAGCTTTCTGAGAAACTGCTCTGTGTTCTGTTAATTCATCTCACAGAGTTACATCTTTCCCTTCAAGAAGCCTTTCGCTAAGGCTGTTCTTGTGGAATTGGCAAAGGGATATTTGGAAGCCCATAGAGGGCTATGGTGAAAAAGGAAATATCTTCCGTTCAAAACTGGAAAGAAGCTTTCTGAGAAATTGCTCTGTGTTCTGTTAATTCACCTCACAGAGTTACATCTTTCCCTTCAAGAAGTCTTTCGCTAAGGCTGTTCTTGTGGAATTGGCAAAGGGATATTTGGAAGCCCATAGAGGGCTATGGTGAAAAAGGAAATATCTTCCGTTCAAAACTGGAAAGAAGCTTTCTGAGAAACTGCTCTGTGTTCTGTTAATTCATCTCACAGAGTTACATCTTTCCCTTCAAAAAGCCTTTCGCTAAGGCTGTTCTTGTGGAATTGGCAAAGGGATATTTGGAAGCCCATAGAGGGCTATGGTGAAAAAGGAAATATCTTCCGTTCAAAACTGGAAAGAAGCTTTCTGAGAAACTGCTCTGTGTTCTGTTAATTCATCTCACAGAGTTACATCTTTCCCTTCAAGAAGCCTTTCGCTAAGGCTGTTCTTGTGGAATTGGCAATGGGATATTTGGAAGCCCAGAGAGGGCTATGGTGAAAAAGGAAATATCTTCCGTTCAAAACTGGAAAGAAGCTTTCTGAGAAACTCCTCTGTGTTCTGTTAATTCATCTCACAGAGTTACATCTTTCCCTTCAAGAAGCCTTTCGCTAAGGCTGTTCTTGTGGAATTGGCAAAGGAATATTTGGAAGCCCATAGAGGGCTATGCTGAAAAAGGAAATATCTTCCGTTCAAAACTGGAAAGAAGCTTTCTGAGAAACTGCTCTGTGTTTTGTTAATTCATCTCACAGAGTTACATCTTTCCCTTCAAGAAGCTTTTCGCTAAGGCTGTTCTTGTGGAATTGGCAAAGGGATATTTGGAAGCCCATAGAGGGCTATTGTGAAAAAGGAAATATCTTCCGTTCAAAACTGGAAAGAAGCTGTCTGAGAAACTGCTCTGTGTTCTGTTAATTCATCTCACAGAGTTACATCTTTTCCTTCAAGAAGCCTTTCGCTAAGGCTGTTCTTGTGGAATTGGCAAAGGGATATTTGGAAGCCCATAGAGGGCTATGGTGAAAAAGGAAATATCTTCCGTTCAAAACTGGAAAGAAGCTTTCTGAGAAACTGCTCTGTGTTCTGTTAATTCATCTCACAGAGTTACATCTATCCCTTCAAGAAGCCTTTCGCTAAGGCTGTTCTTGTGGAATTGGCAAAGGGATATTTGGAAGCCCATAGAGGGCTATGTTGAAAAAGGAAATATCTTCCGTTCAAAACTGGAAAGAAGCTTTCTGAGAAACTGCTCTGTGTTCTGTTAATTCATCTCACAGAGTTACATCTTTCCCTTCAAGAAGCCTTTCGCTAAGGCTGTTCTTGTGGAATTGGCAAAGGGATATTTGGAAGCCCATAGTGGGCTATGGTGAAAAAGGAAATATCTTCCGTTCAAAACTGGAAAGAAGCTGTCTGAGAAACTGCTCTGTGTTCTGTTAATTCATCTCACAGAGTTACATCTTTTCCTTCAAGAAGCCTTTCGCTAAGGCTGTTCTTGTGGAATTGGCAAAAGGATATTTGGAAGCCCATAGAGGGCTATGGTGAAAAAGGAAATATCTTCCGTTCAAAACTGGAAAGAAGCTTTCTGAGAAACTGCTCTGTGTTCTGTTAATTCATCTCACAGAGTTACATCTTTCCCTTCAAGAAGCTTTTCGCTAAGGCTGTTCTTGTGGAATTGGCAAAGGGATATTCGGAAGCCCGTAGAGGGCTATGGTGAAAAAGGAAATATCTTCCGTTCAAAACTGGAAAGAAGCTTTCTGAGAAACTGCTCTGTGTTTTGTTAATTCATCTCACAGAGTTACATCTTTCCCTTCAAGAAGCTTTTCGCTAAGGCTGTTCTTGTGGAATTGGCAAAGGGATATTTGGAAGCCCATAGAGGGCTATTGTGAAAAAGGAAATATCTTCCGTTCAAAACTGGAAAGAAGCTGTCTGAGAAACTGCTCTGTGTTCTGTTAATTCATCTCACAGAGTTACATCTTTTCCTTCAAGAAGCCTTTCGCCAAGGCTGTTCTTGTGGAATTGGCAAAGGGATATTTGGAAGCCAATAGAGGGCTATGGTGAAAAAGGAAATATCTTCCGTTCAAAACTGGAAAGAAGCTTTCTGAGAAACTGCTCTGTGTTCTGTTAATTCATCTCACAGAGTTACATCTTTCCCTTCAAGAAGCCTTTCGCTAAGGCTGTTCTTGTGGAATTGGCAAAGGGATATTTGGAAGCCCATAGAGGGCTATGGTGAAAAAGGAAATATCTTCCGTTCAAAACTGGAAAGAAGCTTTCTGAGAAACTGCTCTGTGTTTTGTTAATTCATCTCACAGAGTTACATCTTTCCCTTCAAGAAGCTTTTCGCTAAGGCTGTTCTTGTGGAATTGGCAAAGGGATATTTGGAAGCCCATAGAGGGCTATTGTGAAAAAGGAAATATCATCCGTTCAAAACTGGAAAGAAGCTGTCTGAGAAACTGCTCTGTGTTCTGTTAATTCATCTCACAGAGTTACATCTTTTCCTTCAAGAAGCCTTTCGCTAAGGCTGTTCTTGTGGAATTGGCAAAGGGATATTTGGAAGCCCATAGAGGGCTATGGTGAAAAAGGAAATATCTTCCGTTCAAAAC
Organism: Chlorocebus sabaeus; assembly: GCF_047675955.1. NCBI lineage: Eukaryota > Metazoa > Chordata > Mammalia > Primates > Cercopithecidae > Chlorocebus > Chlorocebus sabaeus. The sequence continues at coordinate 481,126 of NW_027327483.1, read as the reverse complement.
TGGAAAGAAGCTTTCTGAGAAACTGCTCTGTGTTCTGTTAATTCATCTCACAGAGTTACATCTTTCCCTTCAAAAAGCCTTTCGCTAAGGCTGTTCTTGTGGAATTGGCAAAGGGATATTTGGAAGCCCATAGAGGGCTATGGTGAAAAAGGAACTATCTTCCGTTCAAAACTGGAAAGAAGCTTTCTGAGAAACTGCTCTGTGTTCTGTTAATCCACCTCACAGAGTTACATCTTTCCCTTCAAGAAGCCTTTCGCTAAGGCTGTTCTTGTGGAATTGGCAAAGGGATATTTGGAAGCCCGTAGAGGGCTATGGTGAAAAAGGAAATATCTTCCGTTCAAAACTGGAAAGAAGCTTTCTGAGAAACTGCTCTGTGTTCTGTTAATTCATCTCACAGAGTTACATCTTTCCCTTCAAGAAGCCTTTCGCTAAGGCTGTTCTTGTGGAATTCGCAAAGGGATATTTGGAAGCCCATAGAGGGCTATGGTGAAAAAGGAAATATCTTCCGTTCAAAACTGGAAAGAAGCTTTCTGAGAAACTGCTCTGTGTTCTGTTAATTCATCTCACAGAGTTACATCTTTCCCTTCAAGAAGCCTTTCGCTAAGGCTGTTCTTGTGGAATTGGCACAGGAATATTTGGAATCCCATAGAGGGCTATGGTGAAAAAGGAAATATCTTTCGTTCAAAACTGGAAAGAAGCTTTCTGAGAAACTGCTCTGATTTCTGTTAATTCATCTCACAGAGTTACATCTTTCCCTTCAAGAAGCCTTTCACTAAGGCTGTTCTTGTGGAATTGGCAAAGGGATTTTTGGAAGCACATAGAGGGCTATGGTGAAAAAGGAAATATCTTCCGTTCAAAACTGGAAAGAAGCTTTCTGAGAAACTGCTCTGTGTTCTGTTAATTCATCTCACAGAGTTACATCTTTCCCTTCAAGAAGCCTTTCGCTAAGGCTGTTCTTGTGGAATTGGCAAAGGGATATTTGGAAGCCCATAGAGGGCTATCGTGAAAAAGGAAATATCTTCCGTTCAAAACTGGAAAGAAGCTTTCTGAGAAACTGCTCTGTGTTCTGTTAATTCACCTCACAGAGTTACATCTTTCCCTTCAAGAAGTCTTTCGCTAAGGCTGTTCTTGTGGAATTGGCAAAGGGATATTTGGAAGCCCATAGAGTGCTATGGTGAAAAAGGAAATATCTTCCGTTCAAAACTGGAAAGAAGCTTTCTGAGAAACTGCTCTGTGTTCTGTTAATTCATCTCACAGAGTTACATCTTTCCCTTCAAGAAGCCTTTCGCTAAGGCTGTTCTTGTGGAATTGGCAAAGGGATATTTGGAAGCCCATAGAGGGCTATGGTGAAAAAGGAAATATCTTCCGTTCAAAACTGGAAAGAAGCTTTCTGAGAAACTGCTCTGTGTTCTGTTAATTCATCTCACAGAGTTACATCTATCCCTTCAAGAAGCCTTTCACTAAGGCTGTTCTTGTGGAATTGGCAAAGGGATATTTGGAAGCCCATAGAGGGCTATTGTGAAAAAGGAAATATCTTCCGTTCAAAACTGGAAAGAAGCTGTCTGAGAAACTGCTCTGTGTTCTGTTAATTCCTCTCACAGAGTTACATCTTTTCCTTCAAGAAGCCTTTCGCTAAGGCTGTTCTTGTGGAATTGGCAAAGGGATATTTGGAAGCCCATAGAGGGCTATTGTGAAAACGGAAATATCTTCCGTTCAAAACTGGAAAGAAGCTGTCTGAGAAACTGCTCTGTGTTCTGTTAATTCATCTCACAGAGTTACATCTTTTCCTTCAAGAAGCCTTTCGCTAAGGCTGTTCTTGTGGAATTGGCAAAGGGATATTTGGAAGCCCATAGAGGGCTATGGTGAAAAAGGAAATATCTTCCGTTCAAAACTGGAAAGAAGCTTTCTGAGAAACTGCTCTGTGTTCTGTTAATTCATCTCACAGAGTTACATCTATCCCTTCGAGAAGCCTTTCGCTAAGGCTGTTCTTCTGGAATTGGCAAAGGGATATTTGGAAGCCCATAGAGGGCTATGGTGAAAAAGGAAATGTCTTCCGTTCAAAACTGGAAAGAAGCTTTCTGAGAAACTGCTCTGTGTTCTGTTAATTCATCTCACAGAGTTACATCTTTCCCTTCAAGAAGCCTTTCGCTAAGGCTGTTCTTGTGGAATTGGCAAAGGGATATTTTGAAGCCCATAGAGGGCTATGGTGAAAAAGGAAATATCTTTCGTTCAAAACTGGAAAGAAGCTTTCTGAGAAACTGCTCTGATTTCTGTTAATTCATCTCACAGAGTTACATCTTTCCCTTCAAGAAGCCTTTCACTAAGGCTGTTCTTGTGGAATTGGCAAAGGGATATTTGGAATCCCATAGAGGGCTATGGTGAAAAAGGAAATATCTTCCGTTCAAAACTGGAAAGAAGCTTTCTGAGAAACTGCTCTGTGTTCTGTTAATTCATCTCACAGAGTTACATCTTTCCCTTCAAGAAGCCTTTCGCTAAGGCTGTTCTTGTGGAATTGGCAAAGGGATATTTGGAAGCCCATAGAGGGCTATGGTGAAAAAGGAAATATCTTCCGTTCAAAACTGGAAAGAAGCTTTCTGAGAAACTGCTCTGTGTTCTGTTAATTCATCTCACAGAGTTACATCTTTCCCTTCAAGAAGCCTTTCGCTAAGGCTGTTCTTGTGGAATTGGCAAAGGGATATTTGGAAGCCCATAGAGGGCTATGGTGAAAAAGGAAATATCTTCCGTTCAAAACTGGAAAGAAGCTTTCTGAGAAACTGCTCTGATTTCTGTTAATTCATCTCACAGAGTTACATCTTTCCCTTCAAGAAGCCTTTCGCTAAGGCTGTTCTTGTGGAATTGGCAAAGGGATATTTGGAAGCCCATAGAGGGCTATGGTGAAAAAGGAAATATCTTCCGTTCAAAACTGGAAAGAAGCTTTCTGAGAAACTGCTCTGTGTTCTGTTAATTCATCTCACAGAGTTACATCTTTCCCTTCAAGAAGCCTTTCGCTAAGGCTGTTCTTGTGGAATTGGCAAAGGGATATTTGGAAGCCCATAGAGGGCTATGGTGAAAAAGGAAATATCTTCCGTTCAAAACAGGAAAGAAGCTTTCTGAGAAACTGCTCTGTGTTCTGTTAATTCATCTCACAGAGTTACATCTATCCCTTCGAGAAGACTTTCGCTAAGGCTGTTCTTGTGGAATTGGCAAAGGGATATTTGGAATCCCATAGAGGGCTATGGTGAAAAAGGAAATATCTTCCGTTCAAAACTGGAAAGAAGCTTTCTGAGAAACTGCTCTGTGTTCTGTTAATTCATCTCACAGAGTTACATCTTTCCCTTCAAGAAGCCATTCGCTAAGGCTGTTCTTGGGGAATTGGCAAAGGGATATTTGGAAGCCCATAGAGGGGTATGGTGAAAAAGGAAATGTCTTCCGTTCAAAACTGGAAAGAAGCTTTCTGAGAAACTGCTCTGTGTTCTGTTAATTCATCTCACAGAGTTACATCTTTCCCTTCAAGAAGCCTTTCGCTAAGGCTGTTCTTGTGGAATTGGCAAAGGGATATTTGGAAGCCCATAGAGGGCTATGGTGAAAAAGGAAATATCTTTCGTTCAAAACTGGAAAGAAGCTTTCTGAGAAACTGCTCTGATTTCTGTTAATTCATCTCACAGAGTTACATCTTTCCCTTCAAGAAGCCTTTCACTAAGGCTGTTCTTGTGGAATTGGCAAAGGGATATTTGGAAGCACATAGAGGGCTATGGTGAAAAAGGAAATATCTTCCGTTCAAAACTGGAAAGAAGCTTTCTGAGAAACTGCTCTGTGTTCTGTTAATTCATCTCACAGAGTTACATCTTTCCCTTCAAGAAGCCTTTCGCTAAGGCTGTTCTTGTGGAATTGGCAAAGGGATATTTGGAAGCCCATAGAGGGCTATCGTGAAAAAGGAAATATCTTCCGTTCAAAACTGGAAAGAAGCTTTCTGAGAAACTGCTCTGTGTTCTGTTAATTCACCTCACAGAGTTACATCTTTCCCTTCAAGAAGTCTTTCGCTAAGGCTGTTCTTGTGGAATTGGCAAAGGGATATTTGGAAGCCCATAGAGTGCTATGGTGAAAAAGGAAATATCTTCCGTTCAAAACTGGAAAGAAGCTTTCTGAGAAACTGCTCTGTGTTCTGTTAATTCATCTCACAGAGTTACATCTTTCCCTTCAAGAAGCCTTTCGCTAAGGCTGTTCTTGTGGAATTGGCAAAGGGATATTTGGAAGCCCATAGAGGGCTATGGTGAAAAAGGAAATATCTTCCGTTCAAAACTGGAAAGAAGCTTTCTGAGAAACTGCTCTGTGTTCTGTTAATTCATCTCACAGAGTTACATCTTTCCCTTCAAGAAGCCTTTCGCTAAGGCTGTTCTTGTGGAATTGGCAATGGGATATTTGGAAGCCCATAGAGGGCTATGGTGAAAAAGGAAATATCTTCCGTTCAAAACTGGAAAGAAGCTTTCTGAGAAACTCCTCTGTGTTCTGTTAATTCATCTCACAGAGTTACATCTTTCCCTTCAAGAAGCCTTTCGCTAAGGCTGTTCTTGTGGAATTGGCAAAGGAATATTTGGAAGCCCATAGAGGGCTATGGTGAAAAAGGAAATATCTTCCGTTCAAAACTGGAAAGAAGCTTTCTGAGAAACTGCTCTGTGTTTTGTTAATTCATCTCACAGAGTTACATCTTTCCCTTCAAGAAGCTTTTCGCTAAGGCTGTTCTTGTGGAATTGGCAAAGGGATATTTGGAAGCCCTTAGAGGGCTATGGTGAAAAAGGAAATATCTTCCGTTCAAAACTGGAAAGAAGCTGTCTGAGAAACTGCTCTGTGTTCTGTTAATTCATCTCACAGAGTTACATCTTTTCCTTCAAGAAGCCTTTCGCTAAGGCTGTTCTTGTGGAATTGGCAAAGGGATATTTGGAAGCCCATAGAGGGCTATGGTGAAAAAGGAAATATCTTCCGTTCAAAACTGGAAACAAGCTTTCTGAGAAACTGCTCTGTGTTCTGTTAATTCATCTCACAGAGTTACATCTATCCCTTCAAGAAGCCTTTCACTAAGGCTGTTCTTGTGGAATTGGCAAAGGGATATTTGGAAGCCCATAGAGGACTATGGTGAAAAAGGAAATATCTTCCGTTCAAAACTGGAAAGAAGCTTTCTGAGAAACTGCTCTGTGTTCTGTTAATTCATCTCACAGAGTTACATCTTTCCCTTCAAGAAGCCTTTCGCTAAGGCTGTTCTTGTGGAATTGGCAAAATGATATTTGGAAGCCCATAGAGGGCTATGGTGAAAAAGGAAATATCTTCCGTTCAACACTGGAAAGAAGCTGTCTGAGAAACTGCTCTGTGTTCTGTTAATTCATCTCACAGAGTTACATCTTTTCCTTCAAGAAGCCTTTCGCTAAGGCTGTTCTTGTGGAATTGGCAAAGGGATATTTGGAAGCCCATAGAGGGCTATGGTGAAAAAGGAAATATCTTCCGTTCAAAACTGGAAAGAAGCTTTCTGAGAAACTGCTCCGTGTTCTGTTAATTCATCTCACAGAGTTACATCTTTCCCTTCAAGAAGCCTTTCGCTAAGGCTGTTCTTGTGGAATTGGCAAAGGGATATGCGGAAGCCCGTAGAGGGCTATGGGGAAAAGGAAATATCTTCCGTTCAAAACTGGAAAGAAGCTTTCTGAGAAACTGCTCTGTGTTTTGTTAATTCATCTCACAGAGATACATCTTTCCCTTCAAGAAGCTTTTCGCTAAGGCTGTTCTTGTGGAATTGGCAAAGGGATATTTGGAAGCCCATAGAGGGCTATTGTGAAAAAGGAAATATCTTCCGTTCAAAACTGGAAAGAAGCTGTCTGAGAAACTGCTCTGTGTTCTGTTAATTCATCTCACAGAGTTACATCTTTTCCTTCAAGAAGCCTTTCGCTAAGGCTGTTCTTGTGGAATTGGCAAAGGGATATTTGGAAGCCCATAGAGGGCTATTGTGAAAAAGGAAATATCTTCCGTTCAAAACTGGAAAGAAGCTGTCTGAGAAACTGCTCTGTGTTCTGTTAATTCATCTCACAGAGTTACATCTTTTCCTTCAAGAAGCCTTTCGCTAAGGCTGTTCTTGTGGAATTGGCAAAGGGATATTTGGAAGCCCATAGAGGGCTATGGTGAAAAAGGAAATATCTTCCGTTCAAAACTGGAAACAAGCTTTCTGAGAAACTGCTCTGTGTTCTGTTAATTCATCTCACAGAGTTACATCTATCCCTTCGAGAAGCCTTTCGCTAAGGCTGTTCTTGTGGAATTGGCAAAGGGATATTTGGAAGCCCATAGAGGGCTATGGTGAAAAAGGAAATATCTTCCGTTCAAAACTGGAAAGAAGCTTTCTGAGAAACTGCTCTGTGTTCTGTTAATTCATCTCACAGAGTTACATCTATCCCTTCGAGAAGCCTTTCGCTAAGGCTGTTCTTGTGGAATTGGCAAAGGGATATTTGGAAGCCCATAGAGGGCTATGGTGAAAAAGGAAATATCTTCCGTTCAAAACTGGAAAGAAGCTTTCTGAGAAACTGCTCTGTGTTCTGTTAATTCATCTCACAGAGTTGCATCTTTCCCTTCAAGAAGCCTTTCGCTAAGGCTGTTCTTGTGGAATTGGCAAAGGGATATTTGGAAGCCCATAGAGGGCTATGGTGAAAAAGGAAATATCTTCCGTTCAAAACTGGAAAGAAGCTTTCTGAGAAACTGCTCTGTGTTCTGTTAATTCATCTCACAGAGTTAAATCTTTCCCTTCAGGAAGCCTTTCGCTAAGGCTGTTCTTGTGGAATTGGCAAAGGATATTTGGAAGCCCATAGAGGGCTATGGTTAAAAAGGAAATATCTTCCGTTGAAAACTGGAAAGAAGCTTTCTGAGAAACTGCTCTGTGTTCTGTTAATTCATCTCACAGAGTTACATCTTTCCCTTCAAGAAGCCTTTCGCTAAGGCTGTTCTTGCGGAATTGGCAAAGGGATATTTGGAAGCCCATAGAGGGCTATGGTGAAAAAGGAAATATCTTCCGTTCAAAACTGGAAAGAAGCTTTCTGAGAAACTGCTCTGTGTTCTGTTAATTCATCTCACGGAGTTACATCTTTCCCTTCAAAAAAAGAAGCTTTCTGAGAAACTGCTCTGTGTTTTGTTAATTCATCTCACAGAGTTACATCTTTCAATTCAAGAAGCCTTTCGCTAAGGCTGTTCTTGTGGAATTCGCAAAGGGATATTTGGAAGCCCATAGAGGGCTATGGTGAAAAAGGAAATATCTTCCGTTCAAAACTGGAAAGAAGCTTTCTGAGAAACTGCTCTGTGTTCTGTTAGTTCATCTCACAGAGTTACATCTTTCCCTTCAAGAAGCCTTTCGCTAAGGCTGTTCTTGTGGAATTGGCAAAGGAATATTTGGAAGCCCATAGAGGGCTATGGTGAAAAAGGAAATATATTCCGTTCAAAACTGGAAAGAAGCTTTCTGAGAAACTGCTCTGTGTTTTGTTAATTCATCTCACAGAGTTACATCTTTCCCTTCAAGAAGCTTTTAGCTAAGGCTGTTCTTGTGGAATTGGCAAAGGGATATTTGGAAGCCCATAGAGGGGTATTGTGAAAAAGGAAATATCTTCCGTTCAAAACTGGAAAGAAGCTGTCTGAGAAACAGCTCTGTGTTCTGTTAATTCATCTCACAGAGTTACATCTTTTCCTTCAAGAAGCCTTTCGCTAAGGCTGTTCTTTTGGAATTGGCAAAGGGATATTTGGAAGCCCATAGAGGGCTATGGTGAAAAAGGAAATATCTTCCGTTCAAAACAGGAAAGAAGCTTTCTGAGAAACTGCTCTGTGTTCTGTTAATTCATCTCACAGAGTTACATCTATCCCTTCGAGAAGACTTTCGCTAAGGCTGATCTTGTGGAATTGGCAAAGGGATATTTGGAATCCCATAGAGGGCTATGGTGAAAAAGGAAATATCTTCCGTTCAAAACTGGAAAGAAGCTTTCTGAGAAACTGCTCTGTGTTCTGTTAATTCATCTCACAGAGTTACATCTTTCCCTTCAAGAAGCCTTTCGCTAAGGCTGTTCTTGTGGAATTGGCAAAGGGATATTTGGAAGCCCATAGAGGGCTATGGTGAAAAAGGAAATATCTTCCGTTCAAAACTGGAAAGAAGCTTTCTGAGAAACTGCTCTGTGTTTTGTTAATTCATCTCACAGAGTTACATCTTTCCCTTCAAGAAGCTTTTCGCTAAGGCTGTTCTTGTGGAATTGGCAAAGGGATATTTGGAAGCCCATAGAGGGCTATTGTGAAAAAGGAAATATCATCCGTTCAAAACTGGAAAGAAGCTGTCTGAGAAACTGCTCTGTGTTCTGTTAATTCATCTCACAGAGTTACATCTTTTCCTTCAAGAAGCCTTTCGCTAAGGCTGTTCTTGTGGAATTGGCAAAGGGATATTTGGAAGCCCATAGAGGGCTATGGTGAAAAAGGAAATATCTTCCGTTCAAAACTGGAAAGAAGCTTTCTGAGAAACTGCTCTGTGTTCTGTTAATTCATCTCACAGAGTTACATCTTTCCCTTCAAAAAGCCTTTCGCTAAGGCTGTTCTTGTGGAATTGGCAAAGGGATATTTGGAAGCCCATAGAGGGCTATGGTGAAAAAGGAACTATCTTCCGTTCAAAACTGGAAAGAAGCTTTGTGAGAAACTGCTCTGTGTTCTGTTAATCCACCTCACAGAGTTACATCTTTCCCTTCAAGAAGCCTTTCGCTAAGGCTGTTCTTGTGGAATTGGCAAAGGGATATTTGGAAGCCCATAGAGGGCTATGGTGAAAAAGGAAATATCTTCCGTTCAAAACTGGAATGAAGCTTTCTGAGAAACTGCTCTGTGTTCTGTTAATTCATCTCACAGAGTTACATCTTTCCCTTCAAGAAGCCTTTCGTTGAGGCTGTTCTTGTGGAATTCGCAAAGGGATATTTGGAAGCCCATAGAGGGCTATGGTGAAAAAGGAAATATCTTCCGTTCAAAACTGGAAAGAAGCTTTCTGAGAAACTGCTCTGTGTTCTGTTAATTCATCTCACAGAGTTACATCTTTCCCTTCAAGAAGCCTTTCGCTAAGGCTGTTCTTGTGGAATTGGCACAGGAATATTTGGAAGCCCATAGAGGGCTATGGTGAAAAAGGAAATATCTTCCGTTCAAAACTGGAAAGAAGATTTCTGAGAAACTGCTCTGTGTTCTGTTAATTCATCTCACAGAGTTACATCTTTCCCTTCAAGAAGCTTTTAGCTAAGGCTGTTCTTGTGGAATTGGCAAAGGGATATTTGGAAGCCCATAGAGGGCTATTGTGAAAAAGGAAATATCTTCCGTTCAAAACTGGAAAGAAGCTGTCTGAGAAACAGCTCTGTGTTCTGTTAATTCATCTAACAGAGTTACATCTTTTCCTTCAAGAAGCTTTTCGCTAAGGCTGTTCTTTTGGAATTGGCAAAGGGATATTTGGAAGCCCATAGAGGGCTATGGTGAAAAAGGAAATATCTTCCGTTCAAAACAGGAAAGAAGCTTTCTGAGAAACTGCTCTGTGTTCTGTTAATTCATCTCACAGAGTTACATCTATCCCTTCGAGAAGACTTTCGCTAAGGCTGTTCTTGTGGAATTGGCAAAGGGATATTTGGAATCCCATAGACGGATATGGTGAAAAAGGAAATAACTTCCGTTCAAAACTGGAAAGAAGCTTTCTGAGAAACTGCTCTGTGTTCTGTTAATTCATCTCACAGAGTTACATCTTTCCCTTCAAGAAGCCTTTCGCTAAGGCTGTTCTTGTGGAATTGGCAAAGGGATATTTGGAAGCCCATAGAGGGCTATGGTGAAAAAGGAAATATCTTCCGTTCAAATCTGGAAAGAAGCTTTCTGAGAAACTGCTCTGTGTTCTGTTAATTCATCTCACAGAGTTACATCTTTCCCTTCAAGAAGCCTTTCGCTAAGGCTGTTCTTGTGGAATTCGCAAAGGGATATTTGGAAGCCCATAGAGGGCTACGGTGAAAAAGGAAATATCTTCCGTTCAAAACTGGAAAGAAGCTTTCTGAGAAACTGCTCTGTGTTCTGTTAATTCATCTCACAGAGTTACATCTTTCTCTTCAAGAAGCCTTTCGCTAAGGCTGTTCTTGTGGAATTGGCAAAGGAATATTTGGAAGCCCATAGAGGGCTATGGTGAAAAAGGAAATATCTTCCGTTCAAAACTGGAAAGAAGCTTTCTGAGAAACTGCTCTGTGTTTTGTTAATTCATCTCACAGAGTTACCTCTTTCCCTTCAAGAAGCTTTTAGCTAAGGCTGTTCTTGTGGAATTGGCAAAGGGATATTTGGAAGCCCATAGAGGGCTATTGTGAAAAAGGAAATATCTTCCGTTCAAAACTGGAAAGAAGCTGTCTGAGAAACAGCTCTGTGTTCTGTTAATTCATCTCACAGAGTTACATCTTTTCCTTCAAGAAGCCTTTCGCTAAGGCTGTTCTTTTGGAATTGGCAAAGGGATATTTGGAAGCCCATAGAGGGCTATGGTGAAAAAGGAAATATCTTCCGTTCAAAACAGGAAAGAAGCTTTCTGAGAAACTGCTCTGTGTTCTGTTAATTCATCTCACAGAGTTACATCTATCCCTTCGAGAAGACTTTCGCTAAGGCTGTTCTTGTGGAATTGGCAAAGGGATATTTGGAATCCCATACAGGGCTATGGTGAAAAAGGAAATATCTTCCGTTCAAAACTGGAAAGAAGCTTTCTGAGAAACTGCTCTGTGTTCTGTTAATTCATCTCACAGAGTTACATCTTTCCCTTCAAGAAGCCTTTCGCTAAGGCTGTTCTTGTGGAATTGGCAAAGGGATATTTGGAAGCCCATAGAGGGCTATGGTGAAAAAGGAAATGTCTTCCGTTCAAAACTGGAAAGAAGCTTTCTGAGAAACTGCTCTGTGTTCTGTTAATTCATCTCACAGAGTTACATCTTTCCCTTCAAGAAGCCTTTCACTAAGGCTGTTCTTGTGGAATTGGCAAAGGGATATTTGGAAGCACATAGAGGGCTATGGTGAAAAAGGAAATATCTTCCGTTCAAAACTGGAAAGAAGCTGTCTGAGAAACTGCTCTGTGTTCTGTTAATTCATCTCACAGAGTTACATCTTTCCCTTCAAGAAGCCTTTCGCTAAGGCTGTTCTTGTGGAATTGGCAAAGGGATATTTGGAAGCCCATAGAGGGCTATCGTGAAAAAGGAAATATCTTCCGTTCAAAACTGGAAAGAAGCTTTCTGAGAAACTGCTCTGTGTTCTGTTAATTCACCTCACAGAGTTACATCTTTCCCTTCAAGAAGTCTTTCGCTAAGGCTGTTCTTGTGGAATTGGCAAAGGGATATTTGGAAGCCCATAGAGTGCTATGGTGAAAAAGGAAATATCTTCCGTTCAAAACTGGAAAGAAGCTTTCTGAGAAACTGCTCTGTGTTCTGTTAATTCATCTCACAGAGTTACATCTTTCCCTTCAAGAAGCCTTTCGCTAAGGCTGTTCTTGTGGAATTGGCAAAGGGATATTTGGAAGCCCATAGAGGGCTATGGTGAAAAAGGAAATATCTTCCGTTCAAAACTGGAAAGAAGCTTTCTGAGAAACTGCTCTGTGTTCTGTTAATTCATCTCACAGAGTTACATCTTTCCCTTCAAGAAGCCTTTCGCTAAGGCTGTTCTTGTGGAATTGGCAATGGGATATTTGGAAGCCCATAGAGGGCTATGGTGAAAAAGGAAATATCTTCCGTTCAAAACTGGAAAGAAGCTTTCTGAGAAACTCCTCTGTGTTCTGTTAATTCATCTCACAGAGTTACATCTTTCCCTTCAAGAAGCCTTTCGCTAAGGCTGTTCTTGTGGAATTGGCAAAGGAATATTTGGAAGCCCATAGAGGGCTATGGTGAAAAAGGAAATATCTTCCGTTCAAAACTGGAAAGAAGCTTTCTGAGAAACTGCTCTGTGTTTTGTTAATTCATCTCACAGAGTTACATCTTTCCCTTCAAGAAGCTTTTCGCTAAGGCTGTTCTTGTGGAATTGGCAAAGGGATATTTGGAAGCCCTTAGAGGGCTATGGTGAAAAAGGAAATATCTTCCGTTCAAAACTGGAAAGAAGCTGTCTGAGAAACTGCTCTGTGTTCTGTTAATTCATCTCACAGAGTTACATCTTTTCCTTCAAGAAGCCTTTCGCTAAGGCTGTTCTTGTGGAATTGGCAAAGGGATATTTGGAAGCCCATAGAGGGCTATGGTGAAAAAGGAAATATCTTCCGTTCAAAACTGGAAAGAAGCTTTCTGAGAAACTGCTCTGTGTTCTGTTAATTCATCTCACAGAGTTACATCTATCCCTTCAAGAAGCCTTTCACTAAGGCTGTTCTTGTGGAATTGGCAAAGGGATATTTGGAAGCCCATAGAGGGCTATGGTGAAAAAGGAAATATCTTCCGTTCAAAACTGGAAAGAAGCTTTCTGAGAAACTGCTCTGTGTTCTGTTAATTCATCTCACAGAGTTACATCTTTCCCTTCAAGAAGCCTTTCGCTAAGGCTGTTCTTGTGGAATTGGCAAAATGATATTTGGAAGCCCATAGAGGGCTATGGTGAAAAAGGAAATATCTTCCGTTCAACACTGGAAAGAAGCTGTCTGAGAAACTGCTCTGTGTTCTGTTAATTCATCTCACAGAGTTACATCTTTTCCTTCAAGAAGCCTTTCGCTAAGGCTGTTCTTGTGGAATTGGCAAAGGGATATTTGGAAGCCCATAGAGGGCTATGGTGAAAAAGGAAATATCTTCCGTTCAAAACTGGAAAGAAGCTTTCTGAGAAACTGCTCCGTGTTCTGTTAATTCATCTCACAGAGTTACATCTTTCCCTTCAAGAAGCCTTTCGCTAAGGCTGTTCTTGTGGAATTGGCAAAGGGATATGCGGAAGCCCGTAGAGGGCTATGGGGAAAAGGAAATATCTTCCGTTCAAAACTGGAAAGAAGCTTTCTGAGAAACTGCTCTGTGTTTTGTTAATTCATCTCACAGAGTTACATCTTTCCCTTCAAGAAGCTTTTCGCTAAGGCTGTTCTTGTGGAATTGGCAAAGGGATATTTGGAAGCCCATAGAGGGCTATTGTGAAAAAGGAAATATCTTCCGTTCAAAACTGGAAAGAAGCTGTCTGAGAAACTGCTCTGTGTTCTGTTAATTCATCTCACGGAGTTACATCTTTTCCTTCAAGAAGCCTTTCGCTAAGGCTGTTCTTGTGGAATTGGCAAAGGGATATTTGGAAGCCCATAGACGGCTATGGTGAAAAAGGAAATATCTTCCGTTCAAAACTGGAAAGAAGCTTTCTGAGAAACTGCTCTGTGTTCTGTTAATTCATCTCACAGAGTTACATCTTTCCCTTCAAAAAGCCTTTCGCTAAGGCTGTTCTTGTGGAATTGGCAAAGGGATATTTGGAAGCCCATAGAGGGCTATGGTGAAAAAGGAACTATCTTCCGTTCAAAACTGGAAAGAAGCTTTCTGAGAAACTGCTCTGTGTTCTGTTAATCCATCTCACAGAGCTACATCTTTCCCTTCAAGAAGCCTTTCGCTAAGGCTGTTCTTGTGGAATTGGCAAAGGGATATTTGGAAGCCCATAGAGGGCTATGGTGACAAAGGAAATATCTTCCGTTCAAAACTGGAAAGAAGCTTTCTGAGAAACTGCTCTGTGTTCTGTTAATTCATCTCACAGAGTTACATCTTTCCCTTCAAGAAGCCTTTCGCTAAGTCTGTTCTTGTGGAATTGGCAAAGGGATATTTGGAAGACCATAGAGGGCTATGGTGAAAAAGGAAATATCTTCCGTTCAAAACTGGAAAGAAGCTTTCTGAGAAACTGCTCTGTGTTCTGTTAATTCACCTCACAGAGTTACATCTTTCCCTTCAAGAAGCCTTTCGCTAAGGCGGTTCTTGTGGAATTGGCAAAGGGATATTTGGAAGCCCATAGAGGGCTATGGTGAAAAAGGAAATATCTTCCGTTCAAAACTGGAAAGAAGCTTTCTGAGAAACTGCTCTGTGTTCTGTTAATTCATCTCACGGAGTTACATCTTTCCCTTCAAGAAGCCTTTCGCTAAGGCTGTTCTTGTGGAATTGGCAAAGGGATATTTGGAAGCCCATAGAGGGCTATGGTGAAAAAGGAAATATCTTCCGTTCAAAACTGGAAAGAAGCTTTCTGAGAAACTGCTCTGTGTTCTGTTAATTCATCTCACAGAGTTACATCTTTCCCTTCAAGAAGCCTTTCGCTAAGGCTGTTCTTGTGGAATTGGCAAAGGGATATTTGGAAGCCCATAGAGGGCTATGGTGAAAAAGGAAATATCTTCCGTTCAAAACTGGAAAGAAGCTTTCTGAGAAACTGCTCTGTGTTCTGTTAATCCATCTCACGGAGTTACATCTTTCCCTTCAAGAAGCCTTTCGCTAAGGCTGTTCTTGTGGAATTGGCAAAGGGATATTTGGAAGCCCATAGAGGGCTATGGTGACAAAGGAAATATCTTCCGTTCAAAACTGGAAAGAAGCTTTCTGAGAAACTGCTCTGTGTTCTGTTAATTCATCTCACAGAGTTACATCTTTCCCTTCAAGAAGCCTTTCGCTAAGTCTGTTCTTGTGGAATTGGCAAAGGGATATTTGGAAGCCCATAGAGGGCTATGGTGAAAAAGGAAATATCTTCCGTTCAAAACTGGAAAGAAGCTTTCTGAGAAACTGCTCTGTGTTCTGTTCATTCATCTCACAGAGTTACATCTTTCCCTTCAAGAAGCCTTTCGCTAAGGCTGTTCTTGTGGAATTGGCAAAGGGATATTTGGAAGCCCATAGAGGGGTATTGTGAAAAAGGAAATATCTTCCGTTCAAAACTGGAAAGAAGCTGTCTGAGAAACAGCTCTGTGTTCTGTTAATTCATCTCACAGAGTTACATCTTTTCCTTCAAGAAGCCTTTCGCTAAGGCTGTTCTTTTGGAATTGGCAAAGGGATATTTGGAAGCCCATAGAGGGCTATGGTGAAAAATTAAATATCTTCCGTTCAAAACAGGAAAGAAGCTTTCTGAGAAACTGCTCTGTGTTCTGTTAATTCATCTCACAGAGTTACATCTATCCCTTCGAGAAGACTTTCGCTAAGGCTGTTCTTGTGGAATTGGCAAAGGGATATTTGGAAGCCCATAGAGGGCTATGGTGAAAAAGGAAATGTCTTCCGTTCAAAACTGGAAAGAAGCTTTCTGAGAAACTGCTCTGTGTTCTGTCAATTCATCTCACAGAGTTACATCTTTCCCTTAAAGTAGCCTTTCGCTAAGGCTGTTCTTGTGGAATTGGCAAAGGGATATTTGGAAGCCCATAGAGGGCTATGGTGAAAAAGGAAATATCTTCCGTTCAAAACTGGAAAGAAGCTTTCTGAGAAACTGCTCTGATTTCTGTTAATTCATCTCACAGAGTTACATCTTTCCCTTCAAGAAGCCTTTCGCTAAGGCTGTTCTTGTGGAATTGGGAAAGGGATATTTGGAAGCCCATAGAGGGCTATGGTGAAAAAGGAAATATCTTCCGTTCAAAACTGGAAAGAAGCTTTCTGAGAAACTGCTCTGTGTTCTGTTAATTCATCTCACAGAGTTACATCTTTCCCTTCAAGAAGCCTTTCGCTAAGGCTGTTCTTGTGGAATTGGCAAAGGGATATTTGGAAGCCCATAGAGGGCTATGGTGAAAAAGGAAATATCTTCCGTTCAAAACTGGAAAGAAGCTTTCTGAGAAACTGCTCTGTGTTCTGTTAATTCACCTCACAGAGTTACATCTTTCCCTTCAAGAAGTCTTTCGCTAAGGCTGTTCTTGTGGAATTGGCAAAGGGATATTTGGAAGCCCATAGAGGGCTATGGTGAAAAAGGAAATATCTTCCGTTCAAAACTGGAAAGAAGCTTTCTGAGAAACTGCTCTGTGTTCTGTTAATTCATCTCACAGAGTTACATCTTTCCCTTCAAAAAGCCTTTCGCTAAGGCTGTTCTTGTGGAATTGGCAAAGGGATATTTGGAAGCCCATAGAGGGCTATGGTGAAAAAGGAAATATCTTCCGTTCAAAACTGGAAAGAAGCTTTCTGAGAAACTGCTCTGTGTTCTGTTAATTCATCTCACAGAGTTAAATCTTTCCCTTCAGGAAGCCTTTCGCTAAGGCTGTTCTTGTGGAATTGGCAAAGGATATTTGGAAGCCCATAGAGGGCTATGGTTAAAAAGGAAATATCTTCCGTTGAAAACTGGAAAGAAGCTTTCTGAGAAACTGCTCTGTGTTCTGTTAATTCATCTCACAGAGTTACATCTTTCCCTTCAAGAAGCCTTTCGCTAAGGCTGTTCTTGCGGAATTGGCAAAGGGATATTTGGAAGCCCATAGAGGGCTATGGTGAAAAAGGAAATATCTTCCGTTCAAAACTGGAAAGAAGCTTTCTGAGAAACTGCTCTGTGTTCTGTTAATTCATCTCACGGAGTTACATCTTTCCCTTCAAAAAAAGAAGCTTTCTGAGAAACTGCTCTGTGTTTTGTTAATTCATCTCACAGAGTTACATCTTTCAATTCAAGAAGCCTTTCGCTAAGGCTGTTCTTGTGGAATTCGCAAAGGGATATTTGGAAGCCCATAGAGGGCTATGGTGAAAAAGGAAATATCTTCCGTTCAAAACTGGAAAGAAGCTTTCTGAGAAACTGCTCTGTGTTCTGTTAGTTCATCTCACAGAGTTACATCTTTCCCTTCAAGAAGCCTTTCGCTAAGGCTGTTCTTGTGGAATTGGCAAAGGAATATTTGGAAGCCCATAGAGGGCTATGGTGAAAAAGGAAATATATTCCGTTCAAAACTGGAAAGAAGCTTTCTGAGAAACTGCTCTGTGTTTTGTTAATTCATCTCACAGAGTTACATCTTTCCCTTCAAGAAGCTTTTAGCTAAGGCTGTTCTTGTGGAATTGGCAAAGGGATATTTGGAAGCCCATAGAGGGGTATTGTGAAAAAGGAAATATCTTCCGTTCAAAACTGGAAAGAAGCTGTCTGAGAAACAGCTCTGTGTTCTGTTAATTCATCTCACAGAGTTACATCTTTTCCTTCAAGAAGCCTTTCGCTAAGGCTGTTCTTTTGGAATTGGCAAAGGGATATTTGGAAGCCCATAGAGGGCTATGGTGAAAAAGGAAATATCTTCCGTTCAAAACAGGAAAGAAGCTTTCTGAGAAACTGCTCTGTGTTCTGTTAATTCATCTCACAGAGTTACATCTATCCCTTCGAGAAGACTTTCGCTAAGGCTGATCTTGTGGAATTGGCAAAGGGATATTTGGAATCCCATAGAGGGCTATGGTGAAAAAGGAAATATCTTCCGTTCAAAACTGGAAAGAAGCTTTCTGAGAAACTGCTCTGTGTTCTGTTAATTCATCTCACAGAGTTACATCTTTCCCTTCAAGAAGCCTTTCGCTAAGGCTGTTCTTGTGGAATTGGCAAAGGGATATTTGGAAGCCCATAGAGGGCTATGGTGAAAAAGGAAATATCTTCCGTTCAAAACTGGAAAGAAGCTTTCTGAGAAACTGCTCTGTGTTTTGTTAATTCATCTCACAGAGTTACATCTTTCCCTTCAAGAAGCTTTTCGCTAAGGCTGTTCTTGTGGAATTGGCAAAGGGATATTTGGAAGCCCAGAGAGGGCTATTGTGAAAAAGGAAATATCATCCGTTCAAAACTGGAAAGAAGCTGTCTGAGAAACTGCTCTGTGTTCTGTTAATTCATCTCACAGAGTTACATCTTTTCCTTCAAGAAGCCTTTCGCTAAGGCTGTTCTTGTGGAATTGGCAAAGGGATATTTGGAAGCCCATAGAGGGCTATGGTGAAAAAGGAAATATCTTCCGTTCAAAACTGGAAAGAAGCTTTCTGAGAAACTGCTCTGTGTTCTGTTAATTCATCTCACAGAGTTACATCTTTCCCTTCAAAAAGCCTTTCGCTAAGGCTGTTCTTGTGGAATTGGCAAAGGGATATTTGGAAGCCCATAGAGGGCTATGGTGAAAAAGGAACTATCTTCCGTTCAAAACTGGAAAGAAGCTTTGTGAGAAACTGCTCTGTGTTCTGTTAATCCACCTCACAGAGTTACATCTTTCCCTTCAAGAAGCCTTTCGCTAAGGCTGTTCTTGTGGAATTGGCAAAGGGATATTTGGAAGCCCATAGAGGGCTATGGTGAAAAAGGAAATATCTTCCGTTCAAAACTGGAATGAAGCTTTCTGAGAAACTGCTCTGTGTTCTGTTAATTCATCTCACAGAGTTACATCTTTCCCTTCAAGAAGCCTTTCGTTGAGGCTGTTCTTGTGGAATTCGCAAAGGGATATTTGGAAGCCCATAGAGGGCTATGGTGAAAAAGGAAATATCTTCCGTTCAAAACTGGAAAGAAGCTTTCTGAGAAACTGCTCTGTGTTCTGTTAATTCATCTCACAGAGTTACATCTTTCCCTTCAAGAAGCCTTTCGCTAAGGCTGTTCTTGTGGAATTGGCACAGGAATATTTGGAAGCCCATAGAGGGCTATGGTGAAAAAGGAAATATCTTCCGTTCAAAACTGGAAAGAAGATTTCTGAGAAACTGCTCTGTGTTCTGTTAATTCATCTCACAGAGTTACATCTTTCCCTTCAAGAAGCTTTTAGCTAAGGCTGTTCTTGTGGAATTGGCAAAGGGATATTTGGAAGCCCATAGAGGGCTATTGTGAAAAAGGAAATATCTTCCGTTCAAAACTGGAAAGAAGCTGTCTGAGAAACAGCTCTGTGTTCTGTTAATTCATCTAACAGAGTTACATCTTTTCCTTCAAGAAGCTTTTCGCTAAGGCTGTTCTTTTGGAATTGGCAAAGGGATATTTGGAAGCCCATAGAGGGCTATGGTGAAAAAGGAAATATCTTCCGTTCAAAACAGGAAAGAAGCTTTCTGAGAAACTGCTCTGTGTTCTGTTAATTCATCTCACAGAGTTACATCTATCCCTTCGAGAAGACTTTCGCTAAGGCTGTTCTTGTGGAATTGGCAAAGGGATATTTGGAATCCCATAGACGGATATGGTGAAAAAGGAAATAACTTCCGTTCAAAACTGGAAAGAAGCTTTCTGAGAAACTGCTCTGTGTTCTGTTAATTCATCTCACAGAGTTACATCTTTCCCTTCAAGAAGCCTTTCGCTAAGGCTGTTCTTGTGGAATTGGCAAAGGGATATTTGGAAGCCCATAGAGGGCTATGGTGAAAAAGGAAATATCTTCCGTTCAAATCTGGAAAGAAGCTTTCTGAGAAACTGCTCTGTGTTCTGTTAATTCATCTCACAGAGTTACATCTTTCCCTTCAAGAAGCCTTTCGCTAAGGCTGTTCTTGTGGAATTCGCAAAGGGATATTTGGAAGCCCATAGAGGGCTACGGTGAAAAAGGAAATATCTTCCGTTCAAAACTGGAAAGAAGCTTTCTGAGAAACTGCTCTGTGTTCTGTTAATTCATCTCACAGAGTTACATCTTTCTCTTCAAGAAGCCTTTCGCTAAGGCTGTTCTTGTGGAATTGGCAAAGGAATATTTGGAAGCCCATAGAGGGCTATGGTGAAAAAGGAAATATCTTCCGTTCAAAACTGGAAAGAAGCTTTCTGAGAAACTGCTCTGTGTTTTGTTAATTCATCTCACAGAGTTACCTCTTTCCCTTCAAGAAGCTTTTAGCTAAGGCTGTTCTTGTGGAATTGGCAAAGGGATATTTGGAAGCCCATAGAGGGCTATTGTGAAAAAGGAAATATCTTCCGTTCAAAACTGGAAAGAAGCTGTCTGAGAAACAGCTCTGTGTTCTGTTAATTCATCTCACAGAGTTACATCTTTTCCTTCAAGAAGCCTTTCGCTAAGGCTGTTCTTTTGGAATTGGCAAAGGGATATTTGGAAGCCCATAGAGGGCTATGGTGAAAAAGGAAATATCTTCCGTTCAAAACAGGAAAGAAGCTTTCTGAGAAACTGCTCTGTGTTCTGTTAATTCATCTCACAGAGTTACATCTATCCCTTCGAGAAGACTTTCGCTAAGGCTGTTCTTGTGGAATTGGCAAAGGGATATTTGGAATCCCATACAGGGCTATGGTGAAAAAGGAAATATCTTCCGTTCAAAACTGGAAAGAAGCTTTCTGAGAAACTGCTCTGTGTTCTGTTAATTCATCTCACAGAGTTACATCTTTCCCTTCAAGAAGCCTTTCGCTAAGGCTGTTCTTGTGGAATTGGCAAAGGGATATTTGGAAGCCCATAGAGGGCTATGGTGAAAAAGGAAATGTCTTCCGTTCAAAACTGGAAAGAAGCTTTCTGAGAAACTGCTCTGTGTTCTGTTAATTCATCTCACAGAGTTACATCTTTCCCTTCAAGAAGCCTTTCACTAAGGCTGTTCTTGTGGAATTGGCAAAGGGATATTTGGAAGCACATAGAGGGCTATGGTGAAAAAGGAAATATCTTCCGTTCAAAACTGGAAAGAAGCTTTCTGAGAAACTGCTCTGTGTTCTGTTAATTCATCTCACAGAGTTACATCTTTCCCTTCAAGAAGCCTTTCGCTAAGGCTGTTCTTGTGGAATTGGCAAAGGGATATTTGGAAGCCCATAGAGGGCTATCGTGAAAAAGGAAATATCTTCCGTTCAAAACTGGAAAGAAGCTTTCTGAGAAACTGCTCTGTGTTCTGTTAATTCACCTCACAGAGTTACATCTTTCCCTTCAAGAAGTCTTTCGCTAAGGCTGTTCTTGTGGAATTGGCAAAGGGATATTTGGAAGCCCATAGAGTGCTATGGTGAAAAAGGAAATATCTTCCGTTCAAAACTGGAAAGAAGCTTTCTGAGAAACTGCTCTGTGTTCTGTTAATTCATCTCACAGAGTTACATCTTTCCCTTCAAGAAGCCTTTCGCTAAGGCTGTTCTTGTGGAATTGGCAAAGGGATATTTGGAAGCCCATAGAGGGCTATGGTGAAAAAGGAAATATCTTCCGTTCAAAACTGGAAAGAAGCTTTCTGAGAAACTGCTCTGTGTTCTGTTAATTCATCTCACAGAGTTACATCTTTCCCTTCAAGAAGCCTTTCGCTAAGGCTGTTCTTGTGGAATTGGCAATGGGATATTTGGAAGCCCATAGAGGGCTATGGTGAAAAAGGAAATATCTTCCGTTCAAAACTGGAAAGAAGCTTTCTGAGAAACTCCTCTGTGTTCTGTTAATTCATCTCACAGAGTTACATCTTTCCCTTCAAGAAGCCTTTCGCTAAGGCTGTTCTTGTGGAATTGGCAAAGGAATATTTGGAAGCCCATAGAGGGCTATGGTGAAAAAGGAAATATCTTCCGTTCAAAACTGGAAAGAAGCTTTCTGAGAAACTGCTCTGTGTTTTGTTAATTCATCTCACAGAGTTACATCTTTCCCTTCAAGAAGCTTTTCGCTAAGGCTGTTCTTGTGGAATTGGCAAAGGGATATTTGGAAGCCCTTAGAGGGCTATGGTGAAAAAGGAAATATCTTCCGTTCAAAACTGGAAAGAAGCTGTCTGAGAAACTGCTCTGTGTTCTGTTAATTCATCTCACAGAGTTACATCTTTTCCTTCAAGAAGCCTTTCGCTAAGGCTGTTCTTGTGGAATTGGCAAAGGGATATTTGGAAGCCCATAGAGGGCTATGGTGAAAAAGGAAATATCTTCCGTTCAAAACTGGAAAGAAGCTTTCTGAGAAACTGCTCTGTGTTCTGTTAATTCATCTCACAGAGTTACATCTATCCCTTCAAGAAGCCTTTCACTAAGGCTGTTCTTGTGGAATTGGCAAAGGGATATTTGGAAGCCCATAGAGGGCTATGGTGAAAAAGGAAATATCTTCCGTTCAAAACTGGAAAGAAGCTTTCTGAGAAACTGCTCTGTGTTCTGTTAATTCATCTCACAGAGTTACATCTTTCCCTTCAAGAAGCCTTTCGCTAAGGCTGTTCTTGTGGAATTGGCAAAATGATATTTGGAAGCCCATAGAGGGCTATGGTGAAAAAGGAAATATCTTCCGTTCAACACTGGAAAGAAGCTGTCTGAGAAACTGCTCTGTGTTCTGTTAATTCATCTCACAGAGTTACATCTTTTCCTTCAAGAAGCCTTTCGCTAAGGCTGTTCTTGTGGAATTGGCAAAGGGATATTTGGAAGCCCATAGAGGGCTATGGTGAAAAAGGAAATATCTTCCGTTCAAAACTGGAAAGAAGCTTTCTGAGAAACTGCTCCGTGTTCTGTTAATTCATCTCACAGAGTTACATCTTTCCCTTCAAGAAGCCTTTCGCTAAGGCTGTTCTTGTGGAATTGGCAAAGGGATATGCGGAAGCCCGTAGAGGGCTATGGGGAAAAGGAAATATCTTCCGTTCAAAACTGGAAAGAAGCTTTCTGAGAAACTGCTCTGTGTTTTGTTAATTCATCTCACAGAGTTACATCTTTCCCTTCAAGAAGCTTTTCGCTAAGGCTGTTCTTGTGGAATTGGCAAAGGGATATTTGGAAGCCCATAGAGGGCTATTGTGAAAAAGGAAATATCTTCCGTTCAAAACTGGAAAGAAGCTGTCTGAGAAACTGCTCTGTGTTCTGTTAATTCATCTCACGGAGTTACATCTTTTCCTTCAAGAAGCCTTTCGCTAAGGCTGTTCTTGTGGAATTGGCAAAGGGATATTTGGAAGCCCATAGACGGCTATGGTGAAAAAGGAAATATCTTCCGTTCAAAACTGGAAAGAAGCTTTCTGAGAAACTGCTCTGTGTTCTGTTAATTCATCTCACAGAGTTACATCTTTCCCTTCAAAAAGCCTTTCGCTAAGGCTGTTCTTGTGGAATTGGCAAAGGGATATTTGGAAGCCCATAGAGGGCTATGGTGAAAAAGGAACTATCTTCCGTTCAAAACTGGAAAGAAGCTTTCTGAGAAACTGCTCTGTGTTCTGTTAATCCATCTCACAGAGCTACATCTTTCCCTTCAAGAAGCCTTTCGCTAAGGCTGTTCTTGTGGAATTGGCAAAGGGATATTTGGAAGCCCATAGAGGGCTATGGTGACAAAGGAAATATCTTCCGTTCAAAACTGGAAAGAAGCTTTCTGAGAAACTGCTCTGTGTTCTGTTAATTCATCTCACAGAGTTACATCTTTCCCTTCAAGAAGCCTTTCGCTAAGTCTGTTCTTGTGGAATTGGCAAAGGGATATTTGGAAGACCATAGAGGGCTATGGTGAAAAAGGAAATATCTTCCGTTCAAAACTGGAAAGAAGCTTTCTGAGAAACTGCTCTGTGTTCTGTTAATTCACCTCACAGAGTTACATCTTTCCCTTCAAGAAGCCTTTCGCTAAGGCGGTTCTTGTGGAATTGGCAAAGGGATATTTGGAAGCCCATAGAGGGCTATGGTGAAAAAGGAAATATCTTCCGTTCAAAACTGGAAAGAAGCTTTCTGAGAAACTGCTCTGTGTTCTGTTAATTCATCTCACGGAGTTACATCTTTCCCTTCAAGAAGCCTTTCGCTAAGGCTGTTCTTGTGGAATTGGCAAAGGGATATTTGGAAGCCCATAGAGGGCTATGGTGAAAAAGGAAATATCTTCCGTTCAAAACTGGAAAGAAGCTTTCTGAGAAACTGCTCTGTGTTCTGTTAATTCATCTCACAGAGTTACATCTTTCCCTTCAAGAAGCCTTTCGCTAAGGCTGTTCTTGTGGAATTGGCAAAGGGATATTTGGAAGCCCATAGAGGGCTATGGTGAAAAAGGAAATATCTTCCGTTCAAAACTGGAAAGAAGCTTTCTGAGAAACTGCTCTGTGTTCTGTTAATCCATCTCACGGAGTTACATCTTTCCCTTCAAGAAGCCTTTCGCTAAGGCTGTTCTTGTGGAATTGGCAAAGGGATATTTGGAAGCCCATAGAGGGCTATGGTGACAAAGGAAATATCTTCCGTTCAAAACTGGAAAGAAGCTTTCTGAGAAACTGCTCTGTGTTCTGTTAATTCATCTCACAGAGTTACATCTTTCCCTTCAAGAAGCCTTTCGCTAAGTCTGTTCTTGTGGAATTGGCAAAGGGATATTTGGAAGCCCATAGAGGGCTATGGTGAAAAAGGAAATATCTTCCGTTCAAAACTGGAAAGAAGCTTTCTGAGAAACTGCTCTGTGTTCTGTTCATTCATCTCACAGAGTTACATCTTTCCCTTCAAGAAGCCTTTCGCTAAGGCTGTTCTTGTGGAATTGGCAAAGGGATATTTGGAAGCCCATAGAGGGGTATTGTGAAAAAGGAAATATCTTCCGTTCAAAACTGGAAAGAAGCTGTCTGAGAAACAGCTCTGTGTTCTGTTAATTCATCTCACAGAGTTACATCTTTTCCTTCAAGAAGCCTTTCGCTAAGGCTGTTCTTTTGGAATTGGCAAAGGGATATTTGGAAGCCCATAGAGGGCTATGGTGAAAAATTAAATATCTTCCGTTCAAAACAGGAAAGAAGCTTTCTGAGAAACTGCTCTGTGTTCTGTTAATTCATCTCACAGAGTTACATCTATCCCTTCGAGAAGACTTTCGCTAAGGCTGTTCTTGTGGAATTGGCAAAGGGATATTTGGAAGCCCATAGAGGGCTATGGTGAAAAAGGAAATGTCTTCCGTTCAAAACTGGAAAGAAGCTTTCTGAGAAACTGCTCTGTGTTCTGTCAATTCATCTCACAGAGTTACATCTTTCCCTTAAAGTAGCCTTTCGCTAAGGCTGTTCTTGTGGAATTGGCAAAGGGATATTTGGAAGCCCATAGAGGGCTATGGTGAAAAAGGAAATATCTTCCGTTCAAAACTGGAAAGAAGCTTTCTGAGAAACTGCTCTGATTTCTGTTAATTCATCTCACAGAGTTACATCTTTCCCTTCAAGAAGCCTTTCGCTAAGGCTGTTCTTGTGGAATTGGGAAAGGGATATTTGGAAGCCCATAGAGGGCTATGGTGAAAAAGGAAATATCTTCCGTTCAAAACTGGAAAGAAGCTTTCTGAGAAACTGCTCTGTGTTCTGTTAATTCATCTCACAGAGTTACATCTTTCCCTTCAAGAAGCCTTTCGCTAAGGCTGTTCTTGTGGAATTGGCAAAGGGATATTTGGAAGCCCATAGAGGGCTATGGTGAAAAAGGAAATATCTTCCGTTCAAAACTGGAAAGAAGCTTTCTGAGAAACTGCTCTGTGTTCTGTTAATTCACCTCACAGAGTTACATCTTTCCCTTCAAGAAGTCTTTCGCTAAGGCTGTTCTTGTGGAATTGGCAAAGGGATATTTGGAAGCCCATAGAGGGCTATGGTGAAAAAGGAAATATCTTCCGTTCAAAACTGGAAAGAAGCTTTCTGAGAAACTGCTCTGTGTTCTGTTAATTCATCTCACAGAGTTACATCTTTCCCTTCAAAAAGCCTTTCGCTAAGGCTGTTCTTGTGGAATTGGCAAAGGGATATTTGGAAGCCCATAGAGGGCTATGGTGAAAAAGGAAATATCTTCCGTTCAAAACTGGAAAGAAGCTTTCTGAGAAACTGCTCTGTGTTCTGTTAATTCATCTCACAGAGTTACATCTTTCCCTTCAAGAAGCCTTTCGCTAAGGCTGTTCTTGTGGAATTGGCAAAATGATATTTGGAAGCCCATAGAGGGCTTTGGTGAAAAAGGAAATATCTTCCGTTCAACACTGGAAAGAAGCTGTCTGAGAAACTGCTCTGTGTTCTGTTAATTCATCTCACAGAGTTACATCTTTTCCTTCAAGAAGCCTTTCGCTAAGGCTGTTCTTGTGGAATTGGCAAAGGGATATTTGGAAGCCCATAGAGGGCTATGGTGAAAAAGGAAATATCTTCCGTTCAAAACTGGAAAGAAGCTTTCTGAGAAACTGCTCCGTGTTCTGTAAATTCATCTCACAGAGTTACATCTTTCCCTTCAAGAAGCCTTTCGCTAAGGCTGTTCTTGTGGAATTGGCAAAGGGATATTTGGAAGCCCATAGAGGGCTATCGTGAAAAAGGAAATATCTTCCGTTCAAAACTGGAAAGAAGCTTTCTGAGAAACTGCTCTGTGTTCTGTTAATTCACCTCACAGAGTTACATCTTTCCCTTCAAGAAGTCTTTCGCTAAGGCTGTTCTTGTGGAATTGGCAAAGGGATATTTGGAAGCCCATAGAGTGCTATGGTGAAAAAGGAAATATCTTCCGTTCAAAACTGGAAAGAAGCTTTCTGAGAAACTGCTCTGTGTTCTGTTAATTCATCTCACAGAGTTACATCTTTCCCTTCAAGAAGCCTTTCGCTAAGGCTGTTCTTGTGGAATTGGCAAAGGGATATTTGGAAGCCCATAGAGGGCTATGGTGAAAAAGGAAATATCTTCCGTTCAAAACTGGAAAGAAGCTTTCTGAGAAACTGCTCTGTGTTCTGTTAATTCATCTCACAGAGTTACATCTTTCCCTTCAAGAAGCCTTTCGCTAAGGCTGTTCTTGTGGAATTGGCAATGGGATATTTGGAAGCCCATAGAGGGCTATGGTGAAAAAGGAAATATCTTCCGTTCAAAACTGGAAAGAAGCTTTCTGAGAAACTCCTCTGTGTTCTGTTAATTCATCTCACAGAGTTACATCTTTCCCTTCAAGAAGCCTTTCGCTAAGGCTGTTCTTGTGGAATTGGCAAAGGAATATTTGGAAGCCCATAGAGGGCTATGGTGAAAAAGGAAATATCTTCCGTTCAAAACTGGAAAGAAGCTTTCTGAGAAACTGCTCTGTGTTTTGTTAATTCATCTCACAGAGTTACATCTTTCCCTTCAAGAAGCTTTTCGCTAAGGCTGTTCTTGTGGAATTGGCAAAGGGATATTTGGAAGCCCTTAGAGGGCTATGGTGAAAAAGGAAATATCTTCCGTTCAAAACTGGAAAGAAGCTGTCTGAGAAACTGCTCTGTGTTCTGTTAATTCATCTCACAGAGTTACATCTTTTCCTTCAAGAAGCCTTTCGCTAAGGCTGTTCTTGTGGAATTGGCAAAGGGATATTTGGAAGCCCATAGAGGGCTATGGTGAAAAAGGAAATATCTTCCGTTCAAAACTGGAAAGAAGCTTTCTGAGAAACTGCTCTGTGTTCTGTTAATTCATCTCACAGAGTTACATCTATCCCTTCAAGAAGCCTTTCACTAAGGCTGTTCTTGTGGAATTGGCAAAGGGATATTTGGAAGCCCATAGAGGGCTATGGTGAAAAAGGAAATATCTTCCGTTCAAAACTGGAAAGAAGCTTTCTGAGAAACTGCTCTGTGTTCTGTTAATTCATCTCACAGAGTTACATCTTTCCCTTCAAGAAGCCTTTCGCTAAGGCTGTTCTTGTGGAATTGGCAAAATGATATTTGGAAGCCCATAGAGGGCTATGGTGAAAAAGGAAATATCTTCCGTTCAACACTGGAAAGAAGCTGTCTGAGAAACTGCTCTGTGTTCTGTTAATTCATCTCACAGAGTTACATCTTTTCCTTCAAGAAGCCTTTCGCTAAGGCTGTTCTTGTGGAATTGGCAAAGGGATATTTGGAAGCCCATAGAGGGCTATGGTGAAAAAGGAAATATCTTCCGTTCAAAACTGGAAAGAAGCTTTCTGAGAAACTGCTCCGTGTTCTGTTAATTCATCTCACAGAGTTACATCTTTCCCTTCAAGAAGCCTTTCGCTAAGGCTGTTCTTGTGGAATTGGCAAAGGGATATGCGGAAGCCCGTAGAGGGCTATGGGGAAAAGGAAATATCTTCCGTTCAAAACTGGAAAGAAGCTTTCTGAGAAACTGCTCTGTGTTTTGTTAATTCATCTCACAGAGTTACATCTTTCCCTTCAAGAAGCTTTTCGCTAAGGCTGTTCTTGTGGAATTGGCAAAGGGATATTTGGAAGCCCATAGAGGGCTATTGTGAAAAAGGAAATATCTTCCGTTCAAAACTGGAAAGAAGCTGTCTGAGAAACTGCTCTGTGTTCTGTTAATTCATCTCACGGAGTTACATCTTTTCCTTCAAGAAGCCTTTCGCTAAGGCTGTTCTTGTGGAATTGGCAAAGGGATATTTGGAAGCCCATAGACGGCTATGGTGAAAAAGGAAATATCTTCCGTTCAAAACTGGAAAGAAGCTTTCTGAGAAACTGCTCTGTGTTCTGTTAATTCATCTCACAGAGTTACATCTTTCCCTTCAAAAAGCCTTTCGCTAAGGCTGTTCTTGTGGAATTGGCAAAGGGATATTTGGAAGCCCATAGAGGGCTATGGTGAAAAAGGAACTATCTTCCGTTCAAAACTGGAAAGAAGCTTTCTGAGAAACTGCTCTGTGTTCTGTTAATCCATCTCACAGAGCTACATCTTTCCCTTCAAGAAGCCTTTCGCTAAGGCTGTTCTTGTGGAATTGGCAAAGGGATATTTGGAAGCCCATAGAGGGCTATGGTGACAAAGGAAATATCTTCCGTTCAAAACTGGAAAGAAGCTTTCTGAGAAACTGCTCTGTGTTCTGTTAATTCATCTCACAGAGTTACATCTTTCCCTTCAAGAAGCCTTTCGCTAAGTCTGTTCTTGTGGAATTGGCAAAGGGATATTTGGAAGACCATAGAGGGCTATGGTGAAAAAGGAAATATCTTCCGTTCAAAACTGGAAAGAAGCTTTCTGAGAAACTGCTCTGTGTTCTGTTAATTCACCTCACAGAGTTACATCTTTCCCTTCAAGAAGCCTTTCGCTAAGGCGGTTCTTGTGGAATTGGCAAAGGGATATTTGGAAGCCCATAGAGGGCTATGGTGAAAAAGGAAATATCTTCCGTTCAAAACTGGAAAGAAGCTTTCTGAGAAACTGCTCTGTGTTCTGTTAATTCATCTCACGGAGTTACATCTTTCCCTTCAAGAAGCCTTTCGCTAAGGCTGTTCTTGTGGAATTGGCAAAGGGATATTTGGAAGCCCATAGAGGGCTATGGTGAAAAAGGAAATATCTTCCGTTCAAAACTGGAAAGAAGCTTTCTGAGAAACTGCTCTGTGTTCTGTTAATTCATCTCACAGAGTTACATCTTTCCCTTCAAGAAGCCTTTCGCTAAGGCTGTTCTTGTGGAATTGGCAAAGGGATATTTGGAAGCCCATAGAGGGCTATGGTGAAAAAGGAAATATCTTCCGTTCAAAACTGGAAAGAAGCTTTCTGAGAAACTGCTCTGTGTTCTGTTAATCCATCTCACGGAGTTACATCTTTCCCTTCAAGAAGCCTTTCGCTAAGGCTGTTCTTGTGGAATTGGCAAAGGGATATTTGGAAGCCCATAGAGGGCTATGGTGACAAAGGAAATATCTTCCGTTCAAAACTGGAAAGAAGCTTTCTGAGAAACTGCTCTGTGTTCTGTTAATTCATCTCACAGAGTTACATCTTTCCCTTCAAGAAGCCTTTCGCTAAGTCTGTTCTTGTGGAATTGGCAAAGGGATATTTGGAAGCCCATAGAGGGCTATGGTGAAAAAGGAAATATCTTCCGTTCAAAACTGGAAAGAAGCTTTCTGAGAAACTGCTCTGTGTTCTGTTCATTCATCTCACAGAGTTACATCTTTCCCTTCAAGAAGCCTTTCGCTAAGGCTGTTCTTGTGGAATTGGCAAAGGGATATTTGGAAGCCCATAGAGGGGTATTGTGAAAAAGGAAATATCTTCCGTTCAAAACTGGAAAGAAGCTGTCTGAGAAACAGCTCTGTGTTCTGTTAATTCATCTCACAGAGTTACATCTTTTCCTTCAAGAAGCCTTTCGCTAAGGCTGTTCTTTTGGAATTGGCAAAGGGATATTTGGAAGCCCATAGAGGGCTATGGTGAAAAATTAAATATCTTCCGTTCAAAACAGGAAAGAAGCTTTCTGAGAAACTGCTCTGTGTTCTGTTAATTCATCTCACAGAGTTACATCTATCCCTTCGAGAAGACTTTCGCTAAGGCTGTTCTTGTGGAATTGGCAAAGGGATATTTGGAAGCCCATAGAGGGCTATGGTGAAAAAGGAAATGTCTTCCGTTCAAAACTGGAAAGAAGCTTTCTGAGAAACTGCTCTGTGTTCTGTCAATTCATCTCACAGAGTTACATCTTTCCCTTAAAGTAGCCTTTCGCTAAGGCTGTTCTTGTGGAATTGGCAAAGGGATATTTGGAAGCCCATAGAGGGCTATGGTGAAAAAGGAAATATCTTCCGTTCAAAACTGGAAAGAAGCTTTCTGAGAAACTGCTCTGATTTCTGTTAATTCATCTCACAGAGTTACATCTTTCCCTTCAAGAAGCCTTTCGCTAAGGCTGTTCTTGTGGAATTGGGAAAGGGATATTTGGAAGCCCATAGAGGG
Source organism: Chlorocebus sabaeus (assembly GCF_047675955.1). Lineage (NCBI taxonomy): Eukaryota > Metazoa > Chordata > Mammalia > Primates > Cercopithecidae > Chlorocebus > Chlorocebus sabaeus. The sequence continues at coordinate 450,923 of NW_027327483.1, read as the reverse complement.
CTATGGTGAAAAAGGAAATATCTTCCGTTCAAAACTGGAAAGAAGCTTTCTGAGAAACTGCTCTGTGTTCTGTTAATTCATCTCACAGAGTTACATCTTTCCCTTCAAGAAGCCTTTCGCTAAGGCTGTTCTTGTGGAATTGGCAAAGGGATATTTGGAAGCCCATAGAGGGCTATGGTGAAAAAGGAAATATCTTCCGTTCAAAACTGGAAAGAAGCTTTCTGAGAAACTGCTCTGTGTTCTGTTAATTCACCTCACAGAGTTACATCTTTCCCTTCAAGAAGTCTTTCGCTAAGGCTGTTCTTGTGGAATTGGCAAAGGGATATTTGGAAGCCCATAGAGGGCTATGGTGAAAAAGGAAATATCTTCCGTTCAAAACTGGAAAGAAGCTTTCTGAGAAACTGCTCTGTGTTCTGTTAATTCATCTCACAGAGTTACATCTTTCCCTTCAAAAAGCCTTTCGCTAAGGCTGTTCTTGTGGAATTGGCAAAGGGATATTTGGAAGCCCATAGAGGGCTATGGTGAAAAAGGAAATATCTTCCGTTCAAAACTGGAAAGAAGCTTTCTGAGAAACTGCTCTGTGTTCTGTTAATTCATCTCACAGAGTTACATCTTTCCCTTCAAGAAGCCTTTCGCTAAGGCTGTTCTTGTGGAATTGGCAAAATGATATTTGGAAGCCCATAGAGGGCTTTGGTGAAAAAGGAAATATCTTCCGTTCAACACTGGAAAGAAGCTGTCTGAGAAACTGCTCTGTGTTCTGTTAATTCATCTCACAGAGTTACATCTTTTCCTTCAAGAAGCCTTTCGCTAAGGCTGTTCTTGTGGAATTGGCAAAGGGATATTTGGAAGCCCATAGAGGGCTATGGTGAAAAAGGAAATATCTTCCGTTCAAAACTGGAAAGAAGCTTTCTGAGAAACTGCTCCGTGTTCTGTAAATTCATCTCACAGAGTTACATCTTTCCCTTCAAGAAGCCTTTCGCTAAGGCTGTTCTTGTGGAATTGGCAAAGGGATATGCGGAAGCCCGTAGAGGGCTATGGGGAAAAGGAAATATCTTCCGTTCAAAACTGGAAAGAAGCTTTCTGAGAAACTGCTCTGTGTTTTGTTAATTTATCTCACAGAGATACATCTTTCCCTTCAAGAAGCTTTTCGCTAAGGCTGTTCTTGTGGAATTGGCAAAGGGATATTTTTAAGCCCATAGAGGGCTATTGTGAAAAAGGAAATATCTTCCGTTCAAAACTGGAAAGAAGCTTTCTGAGAAACTGCTCTGTGTTCTGTTAATTCATCTCACAGAGTTACATCTTTCCCTTCAAGAAGCCTTTCGCTAAGGCTGTTCTTGTGGAATTGGCAAAGGGATATTTGGAAGCCCATAGAGGGCTATTGTGAAAAAGGAAATATCTTCCGTTCAAAACTGGAAAGAAGCTGTCTGAGAAACTGCTCTGTGTTCTGTTAATTCATCTCACAGAGTTACATCTTTTCCTTCAAGAAGCCTTTCGCCAAGGCTGTTCTTGTGGAATTGGCAAAGGGATATTTGGAAGCCAATGGAGGGCTATGGTGAAAAAGGAAATATCTTCCGTTCAAAACTGGAAAGAAGCTTTCTGAGAAACTGCTCTGTGTTCTGTTAATTCATCTCACAGAGTTACATCTTTCCCTTCAAGAAGCCTTTCGCTAAGGCTGTTCTTGTGGAATTGGCAAAGGGATATTTGGAAGCCCATAGAGGGCTATGGTGAAAAAGGAAATATCTTCCGTTCAAAACTGGAAAGAAGCTTTCTGAGAAACTGCTCTGTGTTTTGTTAATTCATCTCACAGAGTTACATCTTTCCCTTCAAGAAGCTTTTCGCTAAGGCTGTTCTTGTGGAATTGGCAAAGGGATATTTGGAAGCCCATAGAGGGCTATTGTGAAAAAGGAAATATCATCCGTTCAAAACTGGAAAGAAGCTGTCTGAGAAACTGCTCTGTGTTCTGTTAATTCATCTCACAGAGTTACATCTTTTCCTTCAAGAAGCCTTTCGCTAAGGCTGTTCTTGTGGAATTGGCAAAGGGATATTTGGAAGCCCATAGAGGGCTATGGTGAAAAAGGAAATATCTTCCGTTCAAAACTGGAAAGAAGCTTTCTGAGAAACTGCTCTGTGTTCTGTTAATTCATCTCACAGAGTTACATCTTTCCCTTCAAAAAGCCTTTCGCTAAGGCTGTTCTTGTGGAATTGGCAAAGGGATATTTGGAAGCCCATAGAGGGCTATGGTGAAAAAGGAACTATCTTCCGTTCAAAACTGGAAAGAAGCTTTCTGAGAAACTGCTCTGTGTTCTGTTAATCCACCTCACAGAGTTACATCTTTCCCTTCAAGAAGCCTTTCGCTAAGGATGTTCTTGTGGAATTGGCAAAGGGATATTTGGAAGCCCGTAGAGGGCTATGGTGAAAAAGGAAATATCTTCCGTTCAAAACTGGAAAGAAGCTTTCTGAGAAACTGCTCTGTGTTCTGTTAATTCATCTCACAGAGTTACATCTTTCCCTTCAAGAAGCCTTTCGCTAAGGCTGTTCTTGTGGAATTCGCAAAGGGATATTTGGAAGCCCATAGAGGGCTATGGTGAAAAAGGAAATATCTTCCGTTCAAAACTGGAAAGAAGCTTTCTGAGAAACTGCTCTGTGTTCTGTTAATTCATCTCACAGAGTTACATCTTTCCCTTCAAGAAGCCTTTCGCTAAGGCTGTTCTTGTGGAATTGGCACAGGAATATTTGGAATCCCATAGAGGGCTATGGTGAAAAAGGAAATATCTTTCGTTCAAAACTGGAAAGAAGCTTTCTGAGAAACTGCTCTGATTTCTGTTAATTCATCTCACAGAGTTACATCTTTCCCTTCAAGAAGCCTTTCACTAAGGCTGTTCTTGTGGAATTGGCAAAGGGATTTTTGGAAGCACATAGAGGGCTATGGTGAAAAAGGAAATATCTTCCGTTCAAAACTGGAAAGAAGCTTTCTGAGAAACTGCTCTGTGTTCTGTTAATTCATCTCACAGAGTTACATCTTTCCCTTCAAGAAGCCTTTCGCTAAGGCTGTTCTTGTGGAATTGGCAAAGGGATATTTGGAAGCCCATAGAGGACTATCGTGAAAAAGGAAATATCTTCCGTTCAAAACTGGAAAGAAGCTTTCTGAGAAACTGCTCTGTGTTCTGTTAATTCACCTCACAGAGTTACATCTTTCCCTTCAAGAAGTCTTTCGCTAAGGCTGTTCTTGTGGAATTGGCAAAGGGATATTTGGAAGCCCATAGAGTGCTATGGTGAAAAAGGAAATATCTTCCGTTCAAAACTGGAAAGAAGCTTTCTGAGAAACTGCTCTGTGTTCTGTTAATTCATCTCACAGAGTTACATCTTTCCCTTCAAGAAGCCTTTCGCTAAGGCTGTTCTTGTGGAATTGGCAAAGGGATATTTGGAAGCCCATAGAGGGCTATGGTGAAAAAGGAAATATCTTCCGTTCAAAACTGGAAAGAAGCTTTCTGAGAAACTGCTCTGTGTTCTGTTAATTCATCTCACAGAGTTACATCTATCCCTTCAAGAAGCCTTTCACTAAGGCTGTTCTTGTGGAATTGGCAAAGGGATATTTGGAAGCCCATAGAGGGCTATGGTGAAAAAGGAAATATCTTCCGTTCAAAACTGGAAAGAAGCTTTCTGAGAAACTGCTCTGTGTTCTGTTAATTCATCTCACAGAGTTACATCTTTCCCTTCAAGAAGCCTTTCGCTAAGGCTGTTCTTGTGGAATTGGCAAAATGATATTTGGAAGCCCATAGAGGGCTTTGGTGAAAAAGGAAATATCTTCCGTTCAACACTGGAAAGAAGCTGTCTGAGAAACTGCTCTGTGTTCTGTTAATTCATCTCACAGAGTTACATCTTTTCCTTCAAGAAGCCTTTCGCTAAGGCTGTTCTTGTGGAATTGGCAAAGGGATATTTGGAAGCCCATAGAGGGCTATGGTGAAAAAGGAAATATCTTCCGTTCAAAACTGGAAAGAAGCTTTCTGAGAAACTGCTCCGTGTTCTGTTAATTCATCTCACAGAGTTACATCTTTCCCTTCAAGAAGCCTTTCGCTAAGGCTGTTCTTGTGGAATTGGCAAAGGGATATGCGGAAGCCCGTAGAGGGCTATGGGGAAAAGGAAATATCTTCCGTTCAAAACTGGAAAGAAGCTTTCTGAGAAACTGCTCTGTGTTTTGTTAATTCATCTCACAGAGATACATCTTTCCCTTCAAGAAACTTTTCGCTAAGGCTGTTCTTGTGGAATTGGCAAAGGGATATTTGGAAGCCCATAGAGGGCTATTGTGAAAAAGGAAATATCTTCCGTTCAAAACTGGAAAGAAGCTGTCTGAGAAACTGCTCTGTGTTCTGTTAATTCCTCTCACAGAGTTACATCTTTTCCTTCAAGAAGCCTTTCGCTAAGGCTGTTCTTGTGGAATTGGCAAAGGGATATTTGGAAGCCCATAGAGGGCTATTGTGAAAAAGGAAATATCTTCCGTTCAAAACTGGAAAGAAGCTGTCTGAGAAACTGCTCTGTGTTCTGTTAATTCATCTCACAGAGTTACATCTTTTCCTTCAAGAAGCCTTTCGCTAAGGCTGTTCTTGTGGAATTGGCAAAGGGATATTTGGAAGCCCATAGAGGGCTATGGTGAAAAAGGAAATATCTTCCGTTCAAAACTGGAAAGAAGCTTTCTGAGAAACTGCTCTGTGTTCTGTTAATTCATCTCACAGAGTTACATCTATCCCTTCGAGAAGCCTTTCGCTAAGGCTGTTCTTGTGGAATTGGCAAAGGGATATTTGGAAGCCCATAGAGGGCTATGGTGAAAAAGGAAATACCTTCCGTTCAAAACTGGAAAGAAGCTGTCTGAGAAACAGCTCTGTGTTCTGTTAATTCATCTCACAGAGTTACATCTTTTCCTTCAAGAAGCCTTTCGCTAAGGCTGTTCTTTTGGAATTGGCAAAGGGATATTTGGAAGCCCATAGAGGGCTATGGTGAAAAAGGAAATATCTTCCGTTCAAAACTGGAAAGAAGCTTTCTGAGAAACTGCTCTGTGTTCTGTTAATTCATCTCACAGAGTTACATCTATCCCTTCGAGAAGACTTTCGCTAAGGCTGTTCTTGTGGAATTGGCAAAGGGATATTTGGAATCCCATAGAGGGCTATGGTGAAAAAGGAAATATCTTCCGTTCAAAACTGGAAAGAAGCTTTCTGAGAAACTGCTATGTGTTCTGTTAATTCATCTCACAGAGTTACATCTTTCCCTTCAAGAAGCCTTTCGCTAAGGCTGTTCTTGTGGAATTGGCAAAGGGATATTTGGAAGCCCATAGAGGGCTATGGTGAAAAAGGAAATATCTTCCGTTCAAAACTGGAAAGAAGCTTTCTGAGAAACTGCTCTGTGTTCTGTTAATTCATCTCACAGAGTTACATCTTTCCCTTCAAGAAGCCTTTCGCTAAGGCTGTTCTTGTGGTATTGGCAAAGGGATATTTGGAAGCCCCTAGAGGGCTATGGTGAAAAAGGAAATATCTTCCGTTCAAAACTGGAAAGAAGCTTTCTGAGAAACTGCTCTGATTTCTGTTAATTCATCTCACAGAGTTACATCTTTCCCTTCAAGAAGCCTTTCGCTAAGGCTGTTCTTGTGGAATTGGCAAAGGGATATTTGGAAGCCCATAGAGGGCTATGGTGAAAAAGGAAATATCTTCCGTTCAAAACTGGAAAGAAGCTTTCTGAGAAACTGCTCTGTGTTCTGTTAATTCATCTCACAGAGTTACAACTTTCCCTTCAAGAAGCCTTTCGCTAAGGCTGTTCTTGTGGAATTGACAAAGGGATATTTGGAAGCCCATAGAGGGCTATGGTGAAAAAGGAAATATCTTCCGTTCAAAACAGGAAAGAAGCTTTCTGAGAAACTGCTCTGTGTTCTGTTAATTCATCTCACAGAGTTACATCTATCCCTTCGAGAAGACTTTCGCTAAGGCTGTTCTTGTGGAATTGGCAAAGGGATATTTGGAATCCCATAGAGGGCTATGGTGAAAAAGGAAATATCTTCCGTTCAAAACTGGAAAGAAGCTTTCTGAGAAACTGCTCTGTGTTCTGTTAATTCATCTCACAGAGTTACATCTTTCCCTTCAAGAAGCCTTTCGCTAAGGCTGTTCTTGTGGAATTGGCAAAGGGATATTTGGAAGCCCATAGAGGGCTATGGTGAAAAAGGAAATGTCTTCCGTTCAAAACTGGAAAGAAGCTTTCTGAGAAACTGCTCTGTGTTCTGTTAATTCATCTCACAGAGTTACATCTTTCCCTTCAAGAAGCCTTTCGCTAAGGCTGTTCTTGTGGAATTGGCAAAGGGATATTTGGAAGCCCATAGAGGGCTATGGTGAAAAAGGAAATATCTTTCGTTCAAAACTGGAAAGAAGCTTTCTGAGAAACTGCTCTGATTTCTGTTAATTCATCTCACAGAGTTACATCTTTCCCTTCAAGAAGCCTTTCACTAAGGCTGTTCTTGTGGAATTGGCAAAGGGATATTTGGAATCCCATAGAGGGCTATGGTGAAAAAGGAAATATCTTCCGTTCAAAACTGGAAAGAAGCTTTCTGAGAAACTGCTCTGTGTTCTGTTAATTCATCTCACAGAGTTACATCTTTCCCTTCAAGAAGCCTTTCGCTAAGGCTGTTCTTGTGGAATTGGCAAAGGGATATTTGGAAGCCCATAGAGGGCTATGGTGAAAAAGGAAATATCTTCCGTTCAAAACTGGAAAGAAGCTTTCTGAGAAACTGCTCTGTGTTCTGTTAATTCATCTCACAGAGTTACATCTTTCCCTTCAAGAAGCCTTTCGCTAAGGCTGTTCTTGTGGAATTGGCAAAGGGATATTTGGAAGCCCATAGAGGGCTATGGTGAAAAAGGAAATATCTTCCGTTCAAAACTTGAAAGAAGCTTTCTGAGAAACTGCTCTGATTTCTGTTAATTCATCTCACAGAGTTACATCTTTCCCTTCAAGAAGCCTTTCGCTAAGGCTGTTCTTGTGGAATTGGCAAAGGGATATTTGGAAGCCCATAGAGGGCTATGGTGAAAAAGGAAATATCTTCCGTTCAAAACTGGAAAGAAGCTTTCTGAGAAACTGCTCTGTGTTCTGTTAATTCATCTCACAGAGTTACATCTTTCCCTTCAAGAAGCCTTTCGCTAAGGCTGTTCTTGTGGAATTGGCAAAGGGATATTTGGAAGCCCATAGAGGGCTATGGTGAAAAAGGAAATATCTTCCGTTCAAAACAGGAAAGAAGCTTTCTGAGAAACTGCTCTGTGTTCTGTTAATTCATCTCACAGAGTTACATCTATCCCTTCGAGAAGACTTTCGCTAAGGCTGTTCTTGTGGAATTGGCAAAGGGATATTTGGAATCCCAGAGAGGGCTATGGTGAAAAAGGAAATATCTTCCGTTCAAAACTGGAAAGAAGCTTTCTGAGAAACTGCTCTGTGTTCTGTTAATTCATCTCACAGAGTTACATCTTTCCCTTCAAGAAGCCTTTCGCTAAGGCTGTTCTTGTGGAATTGGCAAAGGGATATTTGGAAGCCCATAGAGGGCTATGGTGAAAAAGGAAATGTCTTCGGTTCAAAACTGGAAAGAAGCTTTCTGAGAAACTGCTCTGTGTTCTGTTAATTCATCTCACAGAGTTACATCTTTCCCTTCAAGAAGCCTTTCGCTAAGGCTGTTCTTGTGGAATTGGCAAAGGGATATTTGGAAGCCCATAGAGGGCTATGGTGAAAAAGGAAATATCTTCCGTTCAAAACTGGAAAGAAGCTTTCTGAGAAACTGCTCTGTGTTCTGTTAATTCATCTCACAGAGTTACATCTTTCCCTTCAAGAAGCCTTTCGCTAAGGCTGTTCTTGTGGAATTGGCAATGGGATATTTGGAAGCCCATAGAGGGCTATGGTGAAAAAGGAAATATCTTCCGTTCAAAACTGGAAAGAAGCTTTCTGAGAAACTCCTCTGTGTTCTGTTAATTCATCTCACAGAGTTACATCTTTCCCTTCAAGAAGCCTTTCGCTAAGGCTGTTCTTGTGGAATTGGCAAAGGAATATTTGGAAGCCCATAGAGGGCTATGGTGAAAAAGGAAATATCTTCCGTTCAAAACTGGAAAGAAGCTTTCTGAGAAACTGCTCTGTGTTTTGTTAATTCATCTCACAGAGTTACATCTTTCCCTTCAAGAAGCTTTTCGCTAAGGCTGTTCTTGTGGAATTGGCAAAGGGATATTTGGAAGCCCTTAGAGGGCTATGGTGAAAAAGGAAATATCTTCCGTTCAAAACTGGAAAGAAGCTGTCTGAGAAACTGCTCTGTGTTCTGTTAATTCATCTCACAGAGTTACATCTTTTCCTTCAAGAAGCCTTTCGCTAAGGCTGTTCTTGTGGAATTGGCAAAGGGATATTTGGAAGCCCATAGAGGGCTATGGTGAAAAAGGAAATATCTTCCGTTCAAAACTGGAAAGAAGCTTTCTGAGAAACTGCTCTGTGTTCTGTTAATTCATCTCACAGAGTTACATCTATCCCTTCAAGAAGCCTTTCACTAAGGCTGTTCTTGTGGAATTGGCAAAGGGATATTTGGAAGCCCATAGAGGACTATGGTGAAAAAGGAAATATCTTCCGTTCAAAACTGGAAAGAAGCTTTCTGAGAAACTGCTCTGTGTTCTGTTAATTCATCTCACAGAGTTACATCTTTCCCTTCAAGAAGCCTTTCGCTAAGGCTGTTCTTGTGGAATTGGCAAAATGATATTTGGAAGCCCATAGAGGGCTATGGTGAAAAAGGAAATATCTTCCGTTCAACACTGGAAAGAAGCTGTCTGAGAAACTGCTCTGTGTTCTGTTAATTCATCTCACAGAGTTACATCTTTTCCTTCAAGAAGCCTTTCGCTAAGGCTGTTCTTGTGGAATTGGCAAAGGGATATTTGGAAGCCCATAGAGGGCTATGGTGAAAAAGGAAATATCTTCCGTTCAAAACTGGAAAGAAGCTTTCTGAGAAACTGCTCCGTGTTCTGTTAATTCATCTCACAGAGTTACATCTTTCCCTTCAAGAAGCCTTTCGCTAAGGCTGTTCTTGTGGAATTGGCAAAGGGATATGCGGAAGCCCGTAGAGGGCTATGGGGAAAAGGAAATATCTTCCGTTCAAAACTGGAAAGAAGCTTTCTGAGAAACTGCTCTGTGTTTTGTTAATTCATCTCACAGAGATACATCTTTCCCTTCAAGAAGCTTTTCGCTAAGGCTGTTCTTGTGGAATTGGCAAAGGGATATTTGGAAGCCCATAGAGGGCTATTGTGAAAAAGGAAATATCTTCCGTTCAAAACTGGAAAGAAGCTGTCTGAGAAACTGCTCTGTGTTCTGTTAATTCATCTCACAGAGTTACATCTTTTCCTTCAAGAAGCCTTTCGCTAAGGCTGTTCTTGTGGAATTGGCAAAGGGATATTTGGAAGCCCATAGAGGGCTATTGTGAAAAAGGAAATATCTTCCGTTCAAAACTGGAAAGAAGCTGTCTGAGAAACTGCTCTGTGTTCTGTTAATTCATCTCACAGAGTTACATCTTTTCCTTCAAGAAGCCTTTCGCTAAGGCTGTTCTTGTGGAATTGGCAAAGGGATATTTGGAAGCCCATAGAGGGCTATGGTGAAAAAGGAAATATCTTCCGTTTAAAACTGGAAACAAGCTTTCTGAGAAACTGCTCTGTGTTCTGTTAATTCATCTCACAGAGTTACATCTATCCCTTCGAGAAGCCTTTCGCTAAGGCTGTTCTTGTGGAATTGGCAAAGGGATATTTGGAAGCCCATAGAGGGCTATGGTGAAAAAGGAAATATCTTCCGTTCAAAACTGGAAAGAAGCTTTCTGAGAAACTGCTCTGTGTTCTGTTAATTCATCTCACAGAGTTACATCTATCCCTTCGAGAAGCCTTTCGCTAAGGCTGTTCTTGTGGAATTGGCAAAGGGATATTTGGAAGCCCATAGAGGGCTATGGTGAAAAAGGAAATATCTTCCGTTCAAAACTGGAAAGAAGCTTTCTGAGAAACTGCTCTGTGTTCTGTTAATTCATCTCACAGAGTTGCATCTTTCCCTTCAAGAAGCCTTTCGCTAAGGCTGTTCTTGTGGAATTGGCAAAGGGATATATGGAAGCCCATAGAGGGCTATGGTGAAAAAGGAAATATCTTCCGTTCAAAACTGGAAAGAAGCTTTCTGAGAAACTCCTCTGTGTTCTGTTAATTCATCTCACAGAGTTACATCTTTCCCTTCAAGAAGCCTTTCGCTAAGGCTGTTCTTGTGGAATTGGCAAAGGGATATTTGGAAGCCCATAGAGGGCTACGGTGAATAAGGAACTATCTTCCGTTCAAAACTGGAAAGAAGCTTTCTGAGAAACTGTTCTGTGTTCTGTTAATCCATCTCACAGAGTTACATCTTTCCCTTCAAGAAGCCTTTCGCTAAGGCTGTTCTTGTGGAATTGGCAAAGGGATATTTGGAAGCCCATAGAGGGCTATGGTGAAAAAGGAAATATCTTCCGTTCAAAACTGGAAAGAAGCTTTCTGAGAAACTGCTCTGTGTTCTGTTAATTCATCTCACAGAGTTATATATTTCCCTTCAAGAAGCCTTTCGCTAAGGCTGTTCTTGTGGAATTGGCAAAGGGATATTTGGAAGCCCATAGAGGGCTATGGTGAAAAAGGAAATATCTTCCGTTCAAAACTGGAAAGAAGCTTTCTGAGAAACTGCTCTGTGTTCTGTTAATTCATCTCACAGAGTTAAATCTTTCCCTTCAGGAAGCCTTTCGCTAAGGCTGTTCTTGTGGAATTGGCAAAGGATATTTGGAAGCCCATAGAGGGCTATGGTTAAAAAGGAAATATCTTCCGTTGAAAACTGGAAAGAAGCTTTCTGAGAAACTGCTCTGTGTTCTGTTAATTCATCTCACAGAGTTACATCTTTCCCTTCAAGAAGCCTTTCGCTAAGGCTGTTCTTGTGGAATTGGCAAAGGGATATTTGGAAGCCCATAGAGGGCTATGCTGAAAAAGGAAATATCTTCCGTTCAAAACTGGAAAGAAGCTTTCTGAGAAACTGCTCTGTGTTCTGTTAATTCATCTCACGGAGTTACATCTTTCCCTTCAAAAAAAGAAGCTTTCTGAGAAACTGCTCTGTGTTTTGTTAATTCATCTCACAGAGTTACATCTTTCCCTTCAAGAAGCTTTTCGCTAAGGCTGTTCTTGTGGAATTGGCAAAGGGATATTTGGAAGCCCATAGAGGGCTATTGTGAAAAAGGAAATATCTTCCGTTCAAAACTGGAAAGAAGCTGTCTGAGAAACTGCTCTGTGTTCTGTTAATTCATCTCACGGAGTTACATCTTTTCCTTCAAGAAGCCTTTCGCTAAGGCTGTTCTTGTGGAATTGGCAAAGGGATATTTGGAAGCCCATAGAGGGCTATGGTGAAAAAGGAAATATCTTCCGTTCAAAACTGGAAAGAAGCTTTGTGAGAAACTGCTCTGTGTTCTGTTAATTCATCTCACAGAGTTACATCTTTCCCTTCAAAAAGCCTTTCGCTAAGGCTGTTCTTGTGGAATTGGCAAAGGGATATTTGGAAGCCCATAGAGGGCTATGGTGAAAAAGGAACTATCTTCCGTTCAAAACTGGAAAGAAGCTTTCTGAGAAACTGCTCTGTGTTCTGTTAATCCATCTCACAGAGTTACATCTTTCCCTTCAAGAAGCCTTTCGCTAAGGCTGTTCTTGTGGAATTGGCAAAGGGATATTTGGAAGCCCATAGAGGGCTATGGTGACAAAGGAAATATCTTCCGTTCAAAACTGGAAAGAAGCTTTCTGAGAAACTGCTCTGTGTTCTGTTAATTCATCTCACAGAGTTACATCTTTCCCTTCAAGAAGCCTTTCGCTAAGTCTGTTCTTGTGGAATTGGCAAAGGGATATTTGGAAGACAATAGAGGGCTATGGTGAAAAAGGAAATATCTTCCGTTCAAAACTGGAAAGAAGCTTTCTGAGAAACTGCTCTGTGTTCTGTTAATTCACCTCACAGAGTTACATCTTTCCCTTCAAGAAGCCTTTCGCTAAGGCGGTTCTTGTGGAATTGGCAAAGGGATATTTGGAAGCCCATAGAGGGCTATGGTGAAAAAGGAAATATCTTCCGTTCAAAACTGGAAAGAAGCTTTCTGAGAAACTGCTCTGTGTTCTGTTAATTCATCTCACGGAGTTACATCTTTCCCTTCAAGAAGCCTTTCGCTAAGGCTGTTCTTGTGGAATTGGCAAAGGGATATTTGGAAGCGAATAGAGGGCTATGGTGAAAACGGAAATATCTTCCGTTCAAAACTGGAAAGAAGCTTTCTGAGAAACTGCTCTGTGTTCTGTTAATTCATCTCACAGAGTTACATCTTTCCCTTCAAGAAGCCTTTCGCTAAGGCTGTTCTTGTGGAATTGGCAAAGGGATATTTGGAAGCCCATAGAGGGCTATGGTGAAAAAGGAAATATCTTCCGTTCAAAACTGGAAAGAAGCTTTCTGAGAAACTGCTCTGTGTTCTGTTAATTCATCTCACAGAGTTACATCTTTCCCTTCAAGAAGCCTTTCGCTAAGGCTGTTCTTGTGGAATTGGCAAAGGGATATTTGGAAGCCAATAGAGGGCTATGGAGAAAAAGGAAATGTCTTCCGTTCAAAACTGGAAAGAAGCTTTCTGAGAAACTGCTCTGATTTCTGTTAATTCATCTCACAGAGTTACATCTTTCCCTTCAAGAAGCCTTTCGCTAAGGCTGTTCTTGTGGAATTGGCAAAGGGATATTTGGAAGCCCATAGAGGGCTATGGTGAAAAAGGAAATATCTTCCGTTCAAAACTGGAAAGAAGCTTTCTGAGAAACTGCTCTGTGTTCTGTTCATTCATCTCACAGAGTTACATCTTTCCCTTCAAGAAGCCTTTCGCTAAGGCTGTTCTTGTGGAATTGGCAAAGGGATATTTGGAAGCCCATAGAGGGGTATTGTGAAAAAGGAAATATCTTCCGTTCAAAACTGGAAAGAAGCTGTCTGAGAAACAGCTCTGTGTTCTGTTAATTCATCTCACACAGTTACATCTTTTCCTTCAAGAAGCCTTTCGCTAAGGCTGTTCTTTTGGAATTGGCAAAGGGATATTTGGAAGCCCATAGAGGGCTATGGTGAAAAAGGAAATATCTTCCGTTCAAAACAGGAAAGAAGCTTTCTGAGAAACTGCTCTGTGTTCTGTTAATTCATCTCACAGAGTTACATCTATCCCTTCGAGAAGACTTTCGCTATGGCTGTTCTTGTGGAATTGGCAAAGGGATATTTGGAAGCCCATAGAGGGCTATGGTGAAAAAGGAAATGTCTTCCGTTCAAAACTGGAAAGAAGCTTTCTGAGAAACTGCTCTGTGTTCTGTCAATTCATCTCACAGAGTTACATCTTTCCCTTAAAGAAGCATTTCGCTAAGGCTGTTCTTGTGGAATTGGCAAAGGGATATTTGGAAGCCCATAGAGGGCTATGGTGAAAAAGGAAATATCTTCCGTTCAAAACTGGAAAGAAGCTTTCTGAGAAACTGCTCTGATTTCTGTTAATTCATCTCACAGAGTTACATCTTTCCCTTCAAGAAGCCTTTCGCTAAGGCTGTTCTTGTGGAATTGGGAAAGGGATATTTGGAAGCCCATAGAGGGCTATGGTGAAAAAGGAAATATCTTCCGTTCAAAACTGGAAAGAAGCTTTCTGAGAAACTGCTCTGTGTTCTGTTAATTCATCTCACAGAGTTACATCTTTCCCTTCAAGAAGCCTTTCGCTAAGGCTGTTCTTGTGGAATTGGCAAAGGGATATTTGGAAGCCCATAGAGGGCTATGGTGAAAAAGGAAATATCTTCCGTTCAAAACTGGAAAGAAGCTTTCTGAGAAACTGCTCTGTGTTCTGTTAATTCACCTCACAGAGTTACATCTTTCCCTTCAAGAAGTCTTTCGCTAAGGCTGTTCTTGTGGAATTGGCAAAGGGATATTTGGAAGCCCATAGAGGGCTATGGTGAAAAAGGAAATATCTTCCGTTCAAAACTGGAAAGAAGCTTTCTGAGAAACTGCTCTGTGTTCTGTTAATTCATCTCACAGAGTTACATCTTTCCCTTCAAAAAGCCTTTCGCTAAGGCTGTTCTTGTGGAATTGGCAAAGGGATATTTGGAAGCCCATAGAGGGCTATGGTGAAAAAGGAAATATCTTCCGTTCAAAACTGGAAAGAAGCTTTCTGAGAAACTCCTCTGTGTTCTGTTAATTCATCTCACAGAGTTACATCTTTCCCTTCAAGAAGCCTTTCGCTAAGGCTGTTCTTGTGGAATTGGCAAAGGAATATTTGGAAGCCCATAGAGGGCTATGGTGAAAAAGGAAATATCTTCCGTTCAAAACTGGAAAGAAGCTTTCTGAGAAACTGCTCTGTGTTTTGTTAATTCATCTCACAGAGTTACATCTTTCCCTTCAAGAAGCTTTTCGCTAAGGCTGTTCTTGTGGAATTGGCAAAGGGATATTTGGAAGCCCATAGAGGGCTATTGTGAAAAAGGAAATATCTTCCGTTCAAAACTGGAAAGAAGCTGTCTGAGAAACTGCTCTGTGTTCTGTTAATTCATCTCACAGAGTTACATCTTTTCCTTCAAGAAGCCTTTCGCCAAGGCTGTTCTTGTGGAATTGGCAAAGGGATATTTGGAAGCCAATAGAGGGCTATGGTGAAAAAGGAAATATCTTCCGTTCAAAACTGGAAAGAAGCTTTCTGAGAAACTGCTCTGTGTTCTGTTAATTCATCTCACAGAGTTACATCTTTCCCTTCAAGAAGCTTTTCGCTAAGGCTGTTCTTGTGGAATTGGCAAAGGGATATTCGGAAGCCCGTAGAGGGCTATGGTGAAAAAGGAAATATCTTCCGTTCAAAACTGGAAAGAAGCTTTCTGAGAAACTGCTCTGTGTTTTGTTTATTCATCTCACAGAGTTACATCTTTCCCTTCAAGAAGCTTTTCGCTAAGGCTGTTCTTGTGGAATTGGCAAAGGGATATTTGGAAGCCCATAGAGGGCTATTGTGAAAAAGATAATATCTTCCGTTCAAAACTGGAAAGAAGCTGTCTGAGAAACTGCTCTGTGTTCTGTTAATTCATCTCACAGAGTTACATCTTTCCCTTCAAGAAGCCTTTCGCTAAGGCTGTTCTTGTGGAATTGGCAAAGGGATATTTGGAAGCCCATAGAGGGCTATGGTGAAAAAGGAAATATCTTCCGTTGAAAACTGGAAAGAAGCTTTCTGAGAAACTGCTCTGTGTTCTGTTAATTCATCTCACAGAGTTACATCCATCCCATCAAGAAGCCTTTCGCTAAGGCTGTTCTTGTGGAATTGGCAAAGGGATATTTGGAAGCCCATAGAGGGCTATGTTGAAAAAGGAAATATCTTCCGTTCAAAACTGGAAAGAAGCTTTCTGAGAAACTGCTCTGTGTTCTGTTAATTCATCTCACAGAGTTACATCTTTCCCTTCAAGAAGCCTTTCGCTAAGGCTGTTCTTGTGGAATTGGCAAAGGGATATTTGGAAGCCCATAGTGGGCTATGGTGAAAAAGGAAATATCTTCCGTTCAAAACTGGAAAGAAGCTGTCTGAGAAACTGCTCTGTGTTCTGTTAATTCATCTCACAGAGTTACATCTTTTCCTTCAAGAAGCCTTTCGCTAAGGCTGTTCTTGTGGAATTGGCAAAGGGATATTTGGAAGCCCATAGAGGGCTATGGTGAAAAAGGAAATATCTTCCGTTCAAAACTGGAAAGAAGCTTTCTGAGAAACTGCTCTGTGTTCTGTTAATTCATCTCACAGAGTTACATCTTTCCCTTCAAAAAGCCTTTCGCTAAGGCTGTTCTTGTGGAATTGGCAAAGGGATATTTGGAAGCCCATAGAGTGCTATGGTGAAAAAGGAACTATCTTCCGTTCAAAACTGGAAAGAAGCTTTCTGAGAAACTGCTCTGTGTTCTGTTAATCCACCTCACAGAGTTACATCTTTCCCTTCAAGAAGCCTTTCGCTAAGGCTGTTCTTGTGGAATTGGCAAAGGGATATTTGGAAGCCCATAGAGGGCTATGGTGAAAAAGGAAATATCTTCCGTTCAAACCTGGAAAGAAGCTTTCTGAGAAACTGCTCTGTGTTCTGTTAATTCATCTCACAGAGTTACATCTTTCCCTTCAAGAAGCCTTTCGCTAAGGCTGTTCTTGTGGAATTCGCAAAGGGATATTTGGAAGCCCATAGAGGGCTATGGTGAAAAAGGAAATATCTTCCGTTCAAAACTGGAAAGAAGCTTTCTGAGAAACTGCTCTGTGTTCTGTTAATTCATCTCACAGAGTTACATCTTTCCCTTCAAGAAGCCTTTCGCTAAGGCTGTTCTTGTGGAATTGGCACAGGAATATTTGGAATCCCATAGAGGGCTATAGTGAAAAAGGAAATATCTTTCGTTCAAAACTGGAAAGAAGCTTTCTGAGAAACTGCTCTGATTTCTGTTAATTCATCTCACAGAGTTACATCTTTCCCTTCAAGAAGCCTTTCACTAAGGCTGTTCTTGTGGAATTGGCAAAGGGATATTTGGAAGCACATAGAGGGCTATGGTGAAAAAGGAAATATCTTCCGTTCAAAACTGGAAAGAAGCTTTCTGAGAAACTGCTCTGTGTTCTGTTAATTCATCTCACAGAGTTACATCTTTCCCTTCAAGAAGCCTTTCGCTAAGGCTGTTCTTGTGGAATTGGCAAAGGGATATTTGGAAGCCCATAGAGGGCTATCGTGAAAAAGGAAATATCTTCCGTTCAAAACTGGAAAGAAGCTTTCTGAGAAACTGCTCTGTGTTCTGTTAATTCACCTCACAGTGTTACATCTTTCCCTTCAAGAAGTCTTTCGCTAAGGCTGTTCTTGTGGAATTGGCAAAGGGATATTTGGAAGCCCATAGAGTGCTATGGTGAAAAAGGAAATATCTTCCGTTCAAAACTGGAAAGAAGCTTTCTGAGAAACTGCTCTGTGTTCTTTTAATTCATCTCACAGAGTTACATCTTTCCCTTCAAGAAGCCTTTCGCTAAGGCTGTTCTTGTGGAATTGGCAAAGGGATATTTGGAAGCCCATAGAGGGCTATGGTGAAAAAGGAAATATCTTCCGTTCAAAACTGGAAAGAAGCTTTCTGAGAAACTGCTCTGTGTTCTGTTAATTCATCTCACAGAGTTACATCTATCCCTTCAAGAAGCCTTTCACTAAGGCTGTTCTTGTGGAATTGGCAAAGGGATATTTGGAAGCCCATAGAGGGCTATGGTGAAAAAGGAAATATCTTCCGTTCAAAACTGGAAAGAAGCTTTCTGAGAAACTGCTCTGTGTTCTGTTAATTCATCTCACAGAGTTACATCTTTGCCTTCAAGAAGCCTTTCGCTAAGGCTGTTCTTGTGGAATTGGCAAAATGATATTTGGAAGCCCATAGAGGGCTATGGTGAAAAAGGAAATATCTTCCGTTCAACACTGGAAAGAAGCTGTCTGAGAAACTGCTCTGTGTTCTGTTAATTCATCTCACAGAGTTACATCTTTTCCTTCAAGAAGCCTTTCGCTAAGGCTGTTCTTGTGGAATTGGCAAAGGGATATTTGGAAGCCCATAGAGGGCTATGGTGAAAAAGGAAATATCTTCCGTTCAAAACTGGAAAGAAGCTTTCTGAGAAACTGCTCCGTGTTCTGTTAATTCATCTCACAGAGTTACATCTTTCCCTTCAAGAAGCCTTTCGCTAAGGCTGTTCTTGTGGAATTGGCAAAGGGATATGCGGAAGCCCGTAGAGGGCTATGGGGAAAAGGAAATATCTTCCGTTCAAAACTGGAAAGAAGCTTTCAGAGAAACTGCTCTGTGTTTTGTTAATTCATCTCACAGAGATACATCTTTCCCTTCAAGAAGCTTTTCGCTGAGGCTGTTCTTGTGGAATTGGCAAAGGGATATTTGGAAGCCCATAGAGGGCTATTGTGAAAAAGGAAATATCTTCCGTTCAAAACTGGAAAGAAGCTGTCTGAGAAACTGCTCTGTGTTCTGTTAATTCCTCTCACAGAGTTACATCTTTTCCTTCAAGAAGCCTTTCGCTAAGGCTGTTCTTGTGGAATTGGCAAAGGGATATTTGGAAGCCCATAGAGGGCTATTGTGAAAAAGGAAATATCTTCCGTTCAAAACTGGAAAGAAGCTGTCTGAGAAACTGCTCTGTGTTCTGTTAATTCATCTCACAGAGTTACATCTTTTCCTTCAAGAAGCCTTTCGCTAAGGCTGTTCTTGTGGAATTGGCAAAGGGATATTTGGAAGCCCATAGAGGGCTATGGTGAAAAAGGAAATATCTTCCGTTCAAAACTGGAAAGAAGCTTTCTGAGAAACTGCTCTGTGTTCTGTTAATTCATCTCACAGAGTTACATCTATCCCTTCGAGAAGCCTTTCGCTAAGGCTGTTCTTGTGGAATTGGCAAAGGGATATTTGGAAGCCCATAGAGGGCTATGGTGAAAAAGGAAATACCTTCCGTTCAAAACTGGAAAGAAGCTGTCTGAGAAACAGCTCTGTGTTCTGTTAATTCATCTCACAGAGTTACATCTTTTCCTTCAAGAAGCCTTTCGCTAAGGCTGTTCTTTTGGAATTGGCAAAGGGATATTTTGAAGCCCATAGAGGGCTATGGTGAAAAAGGAAATATCTTCCGTTCAAAACAGGAAAGAAGCTTTCTGAGAAACTGCTCTGTGTTCTGTTAATTCATCTCACAGAGTTACATCTATCCCTTCGAGAAGACTTTCGCTAAGGCTGTTCTTGTGGAATTGGCAAAGGGATATTTGGAATCCCATAGAGGGCTATGGTGAAAAAGGAAATATCTTCCGTTCAAAACTGGAAAGAAGCTTTCTGAGAAACTGCTCTGTGTTCTGTTAATTCATCTCACAGAGTTACATCTTTCCCTTCAAGAAGCCTTTCGCTAAGGCTGTTCTTGTGGAATTGGCAAAGGGATATTTGGAAGCCCATAGAGGGCTATGGTGAAAAAGGAAATATCTTCCGTTCAAAACTGGAAAGAAGCTTTCTGAGAAACTGCTCTGTGTTCTGTTAATTCATCTCACAGAGTTACATCTTTCCCTTCAAGAAGCCTTTCGCTAAGGCTGTTCTTGTGGAATTGGCAAAGGGATATTTGGAAGCCCATAGAGGGCTATGGTGAAAAAGGAAATATCTTCCGTTCAAAACTGGAAAGAAGCTTTCTGAGAAACTGCTCTGATTTCTGTTAATTCATCTCACAGAGTTACATCTTTCCCTTCAAGAAGTCTTTCGCTAAGGCTGTTCTTGTGGAATTGGCAAAGGGATATTTGGAAGCCCATAGAGGGCTATGGTGAAAAAGGAAATATCTTCCGTTCAAAACTGGAAAGAAGCTTTCTGAGAAACTGCTCTGTGTTCTGTTAATTCATCTCACAGAGTTACATCTTTCCCTTCAAGAAGCCTTTCGCTAAGGCTGTTCTTGTGGAATTCGCAAAGGGATATTTGGAAGCCCATAGAGGGCTATGGTGAAAAAGGAAATATCTTCCGTTCAAAACTGGAAAGAAGCTTTCTGAGAAACTGCTCTGTGTTCTGTTAATTCATCTCACAGAGTTACATCTTTCCCTTCAAGAAGCCTTTCGCTAAGGCTGTTCTTGTGGAATTGGCAATGGGATATTTGGAAGCCCATAGAGGGCTATGGTGAAAAAGGAAATATCTTCCGTTCAAAACTGGAAAGAAGCTTTCTGAGAAACTCCTCTGTGTTCTGTTAATTCATCTCACAGTGTTACATCTTTCCCTTCAAGAAGCCTTTCGCTAAGGCTGTTCTTGTGGAATTGGCAAAGGAATATTTGGAAGCCCATAGAGGGCTATGGTGAAAAAGGAAATATCTTCCGTTCAAAACTGGAAAGAAGCTTTCTGAGAAACAGCTCTGTGTTTTGTTAATTCATCTCACAGAGTTACATCTTTCCCTTCAAGAAGCTTTTCGCTAAGGCTGTTCTTGTGGAATTGGCAAAGGGATATTTGGAAGCCCTTGGAGGGCTATGGTGAAAAAGGAAATATCTTCCGTTCAAAACTGGAAAGAAGCTGTCTGAGAAACTGCTCTGTGTTCTGTTAATTCATCTCACAGAGTTACATCTTTTCCTTCAAGAAGCCTTTCGCTAAGGCTGTTCTTGTGGAATTGGCAAAGGGATATTTGGAAGCCCATAGAGGGCTATGGTGAAAAAGGAAATATCTTCCGTTCAAAACTGGAAAGAAGCTTTCTGAGAAACTGCTCTGTGTTCTGTTAATTCATCTCACAGAGTTACATCTATCCCTTCAAGAAGCCTTTCACTAAGGCTGTTCTTGTGGAATTGTCAAAGGGATATTTGGAAGCCCATAGAGGGCTATGGTGAAAAAGGAAATATCTTCCGTTCAAAACTGGAAAGAAGCTTTCTGAGAAACTGCTCTGTGTTCTGTTAATTCATCTCACAGAGTTACATCTTTCCCTTCAAGAAGCCTTTCGCTAAGGCTGTTCTTGTGGAATTGGCAAAATGATATTTGGAAGCCCATAGAGGGCTATGGTGAAAAAGGAAATATCTTCCGTTCAAAACTGGAAAGAAGCTGTCTGAGAAACTGCTCTGTGTTCTGTTAATTCATCTCACAGAGTTACATCTTTTCCTTCAAGAAGCCTTTCGCTAAGGCTGTTCTTGTGGAATTGGCAAAGGGATATTTGGAAGCCCTTAGAGGGCTATGGTGAAAAAGGAAATATCTTCCGTTCAAAACTGGAAAGAAGCTTTCTGAGAAACTGCTCCGTGTTCTGTTAATTCATCTCACAGAGTTACATCTTTCCCTTCAAGAAGCCTTTCGCTAAGGCTGTTCTTGTGGAATTGGCAAAGGGATATTCGGAAGCCCGTAGAGGGCTATGGGGAAAAGGAAATATCTTCCGTTCAAAACTGGAAAGAAGCTTTCTGAGAAACTGCTCTGTGTTCTGTTAATTCATCTCACAGAGTTACATCTTTCCCTTCAAGAAGCCTTTCGCTAAGGCTGTTCTTGTGGAATTGGCAAAGGGATATTTGGAAGCCAATAGAGGGCTATGGTGAAAAAGGAAATATCTTCCGTTCAAAACTGGAAAGAAGCTTTCTGAGAAACTGCTCTGTGTTCTGTTAATTCATCTCACAGAGTTACATCTTTCCCTTCAAGAAGCCTTTCGATAACGCTGTTCTTGTGGAATTGGCAAAGGGATATTTGGAAGCCCATAGAGGGCTATGGTGAAAAAGGAAATATCTTCCGTTCAAAACTGGAAAGAAGCTTTCTGAGAAACTGCTCTGTGTTTTGTTAATTCATCTCACAGAGTTACATCTTTCCCTTCAAGAAGCTATTCGCTAAGGCTGTTCTTGTGGAATTGGCAAAGGGATTTTTGGAAGCCCATAGAGGGCTATTGTGAAAAAGGAAATATCATCCGTTCAAAACTGGAAAGAAGCTGTATGAGAAACTGCTCTGTGTTCTGTTAATTCATCTCACAGAGTTACATCTTTTCCTTCAAGAAGCCTTTCGCTAAGGCTGTTCTTGTGGAATTGGCAAAGGGATATTTGGAAGCCCATAGAGGGCTATGGTGAAAAAGGAAATATCTTCCGTTCAAAACTGGAAAGAAGCTTTCTGAGAAACTGCTCTGTGTTCTGTTAATTCATCTCACAGAGTTACATCTTTCCCTTCAAAAAGCCTTCCGCTAAGGCTGTTCTTGTGGAATAGGCAAAGGGATATTTGGAAGCCCATAGAGGGCTATGGTGAAAAAGGAACTATCTTCCGTTCAAAACTGGAAAGAAGCTTTCTGAGAAACTGCTCTGTGTTCTGTTAATACACCTCACAGAGTTACATCTTTCCCTTCAAGAAGCCTTTCGCTAAGGCTGTTCTTGTGGAATTGGCAAAGGGATATTTGGAAGCCCATACAGGGCTATGGTGAAAAAGGAAATATCTTCCGTTCAAAACTGGAAAGAAGCTTTCTGAGAAACTGCTCTGTGTTCTGTTAATTCATCTCACAGAGTTACATCTTTCCCTTCAAGAAGCCTTTCGCTAAGGCTGTTCTTGTGGAATTCGCAAAGGGATATTTGGAAGCCCATAGAGGGCTATGGTGAAAAAGGAAATATCTTCCGTTCAAAACTGGAAAGAAGCTTTCTGAGAAACTGCTCTGTGTTCTGTTAATTCATCTCACAGAGTTACATCTTTCCCTTCAAGAAGCCTTTCGCTAAGGCTGTTCTTGTGGAATTGGCAAAGGAATATTTGGAAGCCCATAGAGGGCTATGGTGAAAAAGGAAATATCTTCCGTTCAAAACTGGAAAGAAGCTTTTTGAGAAACTGCTCTGTGTTTTGTTAATTCATCTCACAGAGTTACATCTTTCCCTTCAAGAAGCTTTTAGCTAAGGCTGTTCTTGTGGAATTGGCAAAGGGATATTTGGAAGCCCATAGACGGCTATTGTGAAAAAGGAAATATCTTCCGTTCAAAACTGGAAAGAAGCTGTCTGAGAAACAGCTCTGTGTTCTGTTAATTCATCTCACAGAGTTACATCTTTTCCTTCCAGAAGCCTTTCGCTAAGGCTGTTCTTTTGGAATTGGCAAAGGGATATTTGGAAGCCCAGAGAGGGCTATGGTGAAAAAGGAAATATCTTCCGTTCAAAACAGGAAAGAAGCTTTCTGAGAAACTGCTCTGTGTTCTGTTAATTCATCTCACAGAGTTACATCTATCCCTTCGAGAAGACTTTCGCTAAGGCTGTTCTTGTGGAATTGGCAAAGGGATATTTGGAATCCCATAGAGGGCTATGGTGAAAAAGGAAATATCTTCCGTTCAAAACTGGAAAGAAGCTTTCTGAGAAACTGCTCTGTGTTCTGTTAATTCATCTCACAGAGTTACATCTTTCCCTTCAAGAAGCCTTTCGCTAAGGCTGTTCTTGTGGAATTGGCAAAGGGATATTTGGAAGCCCATAGAGGGCTATGGTGAAAAAGGAAATGTCTTCCGTTCAAAACTGGAAAGAAGCTTTCTGAGAAACTGCTCTGTGTTCTGTTAATTCATCTCACAGAGTTACATCTTTCCCTTCAAGAAGCCTTTCGCTAAGGCTGTTCTTGTGGAATTGGCAAAGGGATATTTGGAAGCCCATAGAGGGCTATGGTGAAAAAGGAAATATCTTCCGTTCAAAACTGGAAAGAAGCTTTCTGAGAAACTGCTCTGTGTTCTGTGAATTCATCTCACAGAGTTACATCTTTCCCTTCAAGAAGCCTTTCGCTAAGGCTGTTCTTGTGGAATTGGCAAAGGGATATTTGGAAGCCCATAGAGGGCTATGGTGAAAAAGGAAATATCTTCCGTTCAAAACTGGAAAGAAGCTTTCTGAGAAACTGCTCTGTGTTCTGTTAATTCACCTCACAGAGTTACATCTTTCCCTTCAACAAGTCTTTCGCTAAGGCTGTTCTTGTGGAATTGGCAAAGGGATATTTGGAAGCCCATAGAGGGCTATGGTGAAAAAGGAAATATCTTCCGTTCAAAACTGGAAAGAAGATTTCTGAGAAACTGCTCTGTGTTCTGTTAATTCATCTCACAGAGTTACATCTTTCCCTTCAAGAAGCCTTTCGCTAAGGCTGTTCTTGTGGAATTGGCAAAGGGATATTTGGAAGCCCATAGAGGGCTATGGTGAAAAAGGAAATATCTTCCGTTCAAAACTGGAAAGAAGCTTTCTGAGAAACTGCTCTGTGTTCTGTTAATTCATCTCACAGAGTTACATCTTTCCCTTCAAGAAGCCTTTCGCTAAGGCTGTTCTTGTGGAATTGGCAATGGGATATTTGGAAGCCCATAGAGGGCTATGGTGAAAAAGGAAATATCTTCCGTTCAAAACTGGAAAGAAGCTGTCTGAGAAACTGCTCTGTGTTCTGTTAATTCATCTCACAGAGTTACATCTTTTCCTTCAAGAAGCCTTTCGCTAAGGCTGTTCTTGTGGAATTGGCAAAGGGATGTTTGGAAGCCCATAGAGGGCTATGGTGAAAAAGGAAATATCTTCCGTTCAAAACTGGAAAGAAGCTTTCTGAGAAACTGCTCCGTGTTCTGTTAATTCATCTCACAGAGTTACATCTTTCCCTTCAAGAAGCCTTTCGCTAAGGCTGTTCTTGTGGAATTGGCAAAGGGATATGCGGAAGCCCGTAGAGGGCTATGGGGAAAAGGAAATATCTTCCGTTCAAAACTGGAAAGAAGCTTTCTGAGAAACTGCTCTGTGTTTTGTTAATTCATCTCACAGAGATACATCTTTCCCTTCAAGAAGCTTTTCGCTAAGGCTGTTCTTGTGGAATTGGCAAAGGGATATTTGGAAGCCCATAGAGGGCTATTGTGAAAAAGGAAATATCTTCCGTTCAAAACTGGAAAGAAGCTGTCTGAGAAACTGCTCTGTGTTCTGTTAATTCCTCTCACAGAGTTACATCTTTTCCTTCAAGAAGCCTTTCGCTAAGGCTGTTCTTGTGGAATTGGCAAAGGGATATTTGGAAGCCCATAGAGGGCTATGGTGAAAAAGGAAATATCTTCCGTTCAAAACTGGAAAGAAGCTTTCTGAGAAACTGCTCTGTGTTCTGTTAATTCATCTCACAGAGTTACATCTATCCCTTCGAGAAGCCTTTCGCTAAGGCTGTTCTTGTGGAATTGGCAAAGGGATATTTGGAAGCCCATAGAGGGCTATGGTGAAAAAGGAAATACCTTTCGTTCAAAACTGGAAAGAAGCTGTCTGAGAAACAGCTCTGTGTTCTGTTAATTCATCTCACAGAGTTACATCTTTCCCTTCAAGAAGCCTTTCGCTAAGGCTGTTCTTTTGGAATTGGCAAAGGGATATTTGGAAGCCCATAGAGGGCTATGGTGAAAAAGGAAATATCTTCCGTTCAAAACAGGAAAGAAGCTTTCTGAGAAACTGCTCTGTGTTCTGTTAATTCATCTCACAGAGTTACATCTATCCCTTCGAGAAGACTTTCGCTAAGGCTGTTCTTGTGGAATTGGCAAAGGGATATTTGGAATCCCATAGAGGGCTATGGTGAAAAAGGAAGTATCTTCCGTTCAAAACTGGAAAGAAGCTTTCTGAGAAACTGCTCTGTGTTCTGTTAATTCATCTCACAGAGTTACATCTTTCCCTTCAAGAAGCCTTTCGCTAAGGCTGTTCTTGTGGAATTGGCAAAGGGATATTTGGAAGCCCATAGAGGGCTATGGTGAAAAAGGAAATATCTTCCGTTCAAAACTGGAAAGAAGCTTTCTGAGAAACTGCTCTGTGTTCTGTTAATTCATCTCACAGAGTTACATCTTTCCCTTCAAGAAGCCTTTCGCTAAGGCTGTTCTTGTGGAATTGGCAAAGGGATATTTGGAAGCCCATAGAGGGCTATGGTGAAAAAGGAAATATCTTCCGTTCAAAACTGGAAAGAAGCTTTCTGAGAAACTGCTCTGATTTCTGTTAATTCATCTCACAGAGTTACATCTTTCCCTTCAAGAAGTCTTTCGCTAAGGCTGTTCTTGTGGAATTGGCAAAGGGATATTTGGAAGCCCATAGAGGGCTATGGTGAAAAAGGAAATATCTTCCGTTCAAAACTGGAAAGAAGCTTTCTGAGAAACTGCTCTGTGTTCTGTTAATTCATCTCACAGAGTTACATCTTTCCCTTCAAGAAGCCTTTCGCTAAGGCTGTTCTTGTGGAATTGGCAAAGGGATATTTGGAAGCCCATAGAGGGCTATGGTGAAAAAGGAAATATCTTCCGTTCAAAACTGGAAAGAAGCTTTCTGAGAAACTGCTCTGTGTTCTGTTAATTCATCTCACAGAGTTACATCTATCCCTTCGAGAAGACTTTCGCTAAGGCTGTTCTTGTGGAATTGGCAAAGGGATATTTGGAATCCCATAGAGGGCTATGGTGAAAAGGAAATATCTTCCGTTCAAAACTGGAAAGAAGCTTTCTGAGAAACTGCTCTGTGTTCTGTTAATTCATCTCACAGAGTTACATCTTTCCCTTCAAGAAGCCTTTCGCTAAGGCTGTTCTTGTGGAATTGGCAAAGGGATATTTGGAAGCCCATAGAGGGCTATGGTGAAAAAGGAAATGTCTTCCGTTCAAAACTGGAAAGAAGCTTTCTGAGAAACTGCTCTGTGTTCTGTTAATTCATCTCACAGAGTTACA
Organism: Chlorocebus sabaeus; assembly: GCF_047675955.1. Taxonomy (NCBI): domain Eukaryota; kingdom Metazoa; phylum Chordata; class Mammalia; order Primates; family Cercopithecidae; genus Chlorocebus; species Chlorocebus sabaeus. Next base: position 424,792 of record NW_027327483.1, on the reverse strand, counting down.
TCTATCCCTTCAAGAAGCCTTTCGCTAAGGCTGTTCTTGTGGAATTGGCAAAGGGATATTTGGAAGCCCATAGAGGGCTATGGTGAAAAAGGAAATATCTTCCGTTCAAAACTGGAAAGAAGCTTCCTGAGAAACTGCTCTGTGTTCTGTTAATTTATCTCACAGAGTTACATCTTTCCCTTCAAGAAGCCTTTCGCTAAGGCTGTTCTTGTGGAATTGGCAAAGGGATATTTGGAAGCCCATAGAGGGCTATGGTGAAAAAGGAAATATCTTCCGTTAAAAAATGGAAAGAAGCTGTCTGAGAAACTGCTCTGTGTTCTGTTAATTCATCTCACAGAGTTACATCTTATCCTTCAAGAAGCCTTTCGCTAAGGCTGTTCTTGTGGAATTGGCAAAGGGATATTTGGAAGCCCATAGAGGGCTATGGTGAAAAAGGAAATATCTTCCGTTCAAAACTGGAAAGAAGCTTTCTGAGAAACTGCTCTGTGTTCTGTTAATTCATCTCACAGAGTTACATCTTTCCCTTCAAGAAGCCTTTCGCTAAGGCTGTTCTTGTGGAATTGGCAAAGGGATATTCGGAAGCCCGTAGAGGGCTATGGTGAAAAAGGAAATATCTTCCGTTCAAAACTGGAAAAAAGCTTTCTGAGAAACTGCTCTGTGTTTTGTTAATTCATCTCACAGAGTTACATCTTTCCCTTCAAGAAGCTTTTCGCTAAGGCTGTTCTTGTGGAATTGGCAAAGGGATATTTGGAAGGCCATAGAGGGCTATTGTGAAAAAGGAAATATCTTCCGTTCAAAACTGGAAAGAAGCTGTCTGAGAAACTGCTCTGTGTTCTGTTAATTCATCTCACAGAGTTACATCTTTTCCTTCAAGAAGCCTTTCGCTAAGGCTGTTCTTGTGGAATTGGCAAAGGGATATTTGGAAGCCAATAGAGGGCTATGGTGAAAAAGGAAATATCTTCCGTTCAAAACTGGAAAGAAGCTTTCTGAGAAACTGCTCTGTGTTCTGTTAATTCATCTCACAGAGTTACATCTTTCCCTTCAAGAAGCCTTTCGCTAAGGCTGTTCTTGTGGAATTGGCAAAGGGATATTTGGAAGCCCATAGAGGGCTATGGTGAAAAAGGAAATATCTTCCGTTCAAAACTGGAAAGAAGCTTTCTGAGAAACTGCTCTGTGTTTTGTTAATTCATCTCACAGAGTTACATCTTTCCCTTCAAGAAGGTTTTCGCTAAGGCTGTTCTTGTGGAATTGGCAAAGGGATATTTGGAAGCCCATAGAGGGCTATTGTGAAAAAGGAAATATCATCCGTTCAAAACTGGAAAGAAGCTGTCTGAGAAACTGCTCTGTGTTCTGTTAATTCATCTCACAGAGTTACATCTGTTCCTTCAAGAAGCCTTTCGCTAAGGCTGTTCTTGTGGAATTGGCAAAGGGATATTTGGAAGCCCATAGAGGGCTATGGTGAAAAAGGAAATATCTTCCGTTCAAAACTGGAAAGAAGCTTTCTGAGAAACTGCTCTGTGTTCTGTTAATTCATCTCACAGAGTTACATCTTTCCCTTCAAGAAGCCTTTCGCTAAGGCTGTTCTTGTGGAATTCGCAAAGGGATATTTGGAAGCCCATAGAGGGCTATGGTGAAAAAGGAAATATCTTCCGTTCAAAACTGGAAAGAAGCTTTCGGAGAAACTGCTCTGTGTTCTGTTAATTCATCTCACAGAGTTACATCTTTCCCTTCAAGAAGCCTTTCGCTAAGGCTGTTCTTGTGGAATTGGCAAAGGAATATTTGGAAGCCCATAGAGGGCTATGGTGAAAAAGGAAATATCTTCCGTTCAAAACTGGAAAGAAGCTTTCTGAGAAACTGCTCTGTGTTCTGTTAATTCATCTCACAGAGTTACATCTTTCCCTTCAAGAAGCCTTTCGCTAAGGCTGTTCTTGTGGAATTGGCAAAGGGATATTTGGAAGCCCATAGAGGGCTATGGTGAAAAAGGAAATATCTTCCGTTCAAAACTGGAAAGAAGCTGTCTGAGAAACTGCTCTGTGTTTTGTTAATTCATCTCACAGAGTTACATCTTTCCCTTCAAGAAGCTTTTCGCTAAGGCTGTTCTTGTGGAATTGGCAAAGGGATATTTGGAAGCCCATAGAGGGCTATTGTGAAAAAGGAAATATCATCCGTTCAAAACTGGAAAGAAGCTGTCTGAGAAACTGCTCTGTGTTCTGTTAATTCATCTCACAGAGTTACATCTTTTCCTTCAAGAAGCCTTTCGCTAAGGCTGTTCTTGTGGAAATGGCAAAGGGATATTTGGAAGCCCATAGAGGGCTATGGTGAAAAAGGAAATATCTTCCGTTCAAAACTGGAAAGAAGCTTTATGAGAAACTGCTCTGATTTCTGTTAATTCATCTCACAGAGTTACATCTTTCCCTTCAAGAAGCCTTTCGCTAAGGCTGTTCTTGTGGAATTGGCAAAGGGATATTTGGAAGCCCATAGAGGGCTATGGTGAAAAAGGAAATATCTTCCGTTCAAAACTGGAAAGAAACTTTCTGAGAAACTGCTCTGTGTTCTGTTAATTCATCTCACAGAGTTACATCTTTCCCTTCAAGAAGCCTTTCGCTAAGGCTGTTCTTGTGGAATTGGCAAAGGGATATTTGGAAGCCCATAGAGGGCTATGGTGAAAAAGGAAATATCTTCCGTTCAAAACTGGAAAGAAGCTTTCTGAGAAACTGCTCTGTGTTCTGTTAATTCACCTCACAGAGTTACATCTTTCCCTTCAAGAAGTCTTTCGCTAAGGCTGTTCTTGTGGAATTGGCAAAGGGATATTTGGAAGCCCATAGAGGGCTATGGTGAAAAAGGAAATATCTTCCGTTCAAAACTGGAAAGAAGCTTTCTGAGAAACTGCTCTGTGTTCTGTTAATTCAGCTCACAGAGTTACATCTTTCCCTTCAAGAAGCCTTTCGCTAAGGCTGTTCTTGTGGAATTGGCAAAGGGATATTTGGAAGCCCATAGAGGGCTATGGTGAAAAAGGAAATATCTTCCGTTCAAAACTGGAAAGAAGCTTTCTGAGAAACTGCTCTGTGTTCTGTTAATTCATCTCACAGAGTTACATCTTTCCCTTCAAGAAGCCTTTCGCTAAGGCTGTTCTTGTGGAATTGGCAATGGGATATTTGGAAGCCCATAGAGGGCTATGGTGAAAAAGGAAATATCTTCCGTTCAAAACTGGAAAGAAGCTTTCTGAGAAACTCCTCTGTGTTCTGTTAATTCATCTCACAGAGTTACATCTTTCCCTTCAAGAAGCCTTTCGCTAAGGCTGTTCTTGTGGAATTGGCAAAGGAATATTGGGAAGCCCATAGAGGGCTATGGTGAAAAAGGAAATATCTTCCGTTCAAAACTGGAAAGAAGCTTTCTGAGAAACTGCTCTGTGTTTTGTTAATTCATCTCACAGAGTTACATATTTCCCTTCAAGAAGCTTTTCGCTAAGGCTGTTCTTTTGGAATTGGCAAAGGGATATTTGGAAGCCCATAGAGGGCTATTGTGAAAAAGGAAATATCTTCCGTTCAAAACTGGAAAGAAGCTGTCTGAGAAACTGCTCTGTGTTCTGTTAATTCATCTCACAGAGTTACATCTTTTCCTTCAAGAAGCATTTCGCTAAGGCTGTTCTTGTGGAATTGGCAAAGGGATATTTGGAAGCCCATAGAGGGCTATGGTGAAAAAGGAAATATCTTCCGTTCAAAACTGGAAAGAAGCTTTCTGAGAAACTGCTCTGTGTTCTGTTAATTCATCTCACAGAGTTACATCTATCCCTTCAAGAAGCCTTTCGCTAAGGCTGTTCTTGTGGAATTGGCAAAGGGATATTTGGAAGCCCGTAGAGGGCTATGGTGAAAAAGGAAATATCTTCCGTTCAAAACTGGAAAGAAGCTTTCTGAGAAACTGCTCTGTGTTCTGTTAATTCATCTCACAGAGTTACATCTTTCCCTTCAAGAAGCCTTTCGCTAAGGCTGTTCTTGTGGAATTGGCAAAGGGATATTTGGAAGCCCATAGAGGGCTATGGTGAAAAAGGAAATATCTTCCGTTCAAAACTGGAAAGAAGCTTTCTGAGAAACTGCTCTGTGTTTTGTTAATTCATCTCACAGAGTTACATCTTTCCCTTCAAGAAGGTTTTCGCTAAGGCTGTTCTTGTGGAATTGGCAAAGGGATATTTGGAAGCCCATAGAGGGCTATTGTGAAAAAGGAAATATCATCCGTTCAAAACTGGAAAGAAGCTGTCTGAGAAACTGCTCTGTGTTCTGTTAATTCATCTCACAGAGTTACATCTGTTCCTTCAAGAAGCCTTTCGCTAAGGCTGTTCTTGTGGAATTGGCAAAGGGATATTTGGAAGCCCATAGAGGGCTATGGTGAAAAAGGAAATATCTTCCGTTCAAAACTGGAAAGAAGCTTTCTGAGAAACTGCTCTGTGTTCTGTTAATTCATCTCACAGAGTTACATCTTTCCCTTCAAGAAGCCTTTCGCTAAGGCTGTTCTTGTGGAATTCGCAAAGGGATATTTGGAAGCCCATAGAGGGCTATGGTGAAAAAGGAAATATCTTCCGTTCAAAACTGGAAAGAAGCTTTCGGAGAAACTGCTCTGTGTTCTGTTAATTCATCTCACAGAGTTACATCTTTCCCTTCAAGAAGCCTTTCGCTAAGGCTGTTCTTGTGGAATTGGCAAAGGAATATTTGGAAGCCCATAGAGGGCTATGGTGAAAAAGGAAATATCTTCCGTTCAAAACTGGAAAGAAGCTTTCTGAGAAACTGCTCTGTGTTCTGTTAATTCATCTCACAGAGTTACATCTTTCCCTTCAAGAAGCCTTTCGCTAAGGCTGTTCTTGTGGAATTGGCAAAGGGATATTTGGAAGCCCATAGAGGGCTATGGTGAAAAAGGAAATATCTTCCGTTCAAAACTGGAAAGAAGCTGTCTGAGAAACTGCTCTGTGTTTTGTTAATTCATCTCACAGAGTTACATCTTTCCCTTCAAGAAGCTTTTCGCTAAGGCTGTTCTTGTGGAATTGGCAAAGGGATATTTGGAAGCCCATAGAGGGCTATTGTGAAAAAGGAAATATCATCCGTTCAAAACTGGAAAGAAGCTGTCTGAGAAACTGCTCTGTGTTCTGTTAATTCATCTCACAGAGTTACATCTTTTCCTTCAAGAAGCCTTTCGCTAAGGCTGTTCTTGTGGAAATGGCAAAGGGATATTTGGAAGCCCATAGAGGGCTATGGTGAAAAAGGAAATATCTTCCGTTCAAAACTGGAAAGAAGCTTTATGAGAAACTGCTCTGATTTCTGTTAATTCATCTCACAGAGTTACATCTTTCCCTTCAAGAAGCCTTTCGCTAAGGCTGTTCTTGTGGAATTGGCAAAGGGATATTTGGAAGCCCATAGAGGGCTATGGTGAAAAAGGAAATATCTTCCGTTCAAAACTGGAAAGAAACTTTCTGAGAAACTGCTCTGTGTTCTGTTAATTCATCTCACAGAGTTACATCTTTCCCTTCAAGAAGCCTTTCGCTAAGGCTGTTCTTGTGGAATTGGCAAAGGGATATTTGGAAGCCCATAGAGGGCTATGGTGAAAAAGGAAATATCTTCCGTTCAAAACTGGAAAGAAGCTTTCTGAGAAACTGCTCTGTGTTCTGTTAATTCACCTCACAGAGTTACATCTTTCCCTTCAAGAAGTCTTTCGCTAAGGCTGTTCTTGTGGAATTGGCAAAGGGATATTTGGAAGCCCATAGAGGGCTATGGTGAAAAAGGAAATATCTTCCGTTCAAAACTGGAAAGAAGCTTTCTGAGAAACTGCTCTGTGTTCTGTTAATTCAGCTCACAGAGTTACATCTTTCCCTTCAAGAAGCCTTTCGCTAAGGCTGTTCTTGTGGAATTGGCAAAGGGATATTTGGAAGCCCATAGAGGGCTATGGTGAAAAAGGAAATATCTTCCGTTCAAAACTGGAAAGAAGCTTTCTGAGAAACTGCTCTGTGTTCTGTTAATTCATCTCACAGAGTTACATCTTTCCCTTCAAGAAGCCTTTCGCTAAGGCTGTTCTTGTGGAATTGGCAATGGGATATTTGGAAGCCCATAGAGGGCTATGGTGAAAAAGGAAATATCTTCCGTTCAAAACTGGAAAGAAGCTTTCTGAGAAACTCCTCTGTGTTCTGTTAATTCATCTCACAGAGTTACATCTTTCCCTTCAAGAAGCCTTTCGCTAAGGCTGTTCTTGTGGAATTGGCAAAGGAATATTGGGAAGCCCATAGAGGGCTATGGTGAAAAAGGAAATATCTTCCGTTCAAAACTGGAAAGAAGCTTTCTGAGAAACTGCTCTGTGTTTTGTTAATTCATCTCACAGAGTTACATATTTCCCTTCAAGAAGCTTTTCGCTAAGGCTGTTCTTTTGGAATTGGCAAAGGGATATTTGGAAGCCCATAGAGGGCTATTGTGAAAAAGGAAATATCTTCCGTTCAAAACTGGAAAGAAGCTGTCTGAGAAACTGCTCTGTGTTCTGTTAATTCATCTCACAGAGTTACATCTTTTCCTTCAAGAAGCATTTCGCTAAGGCTGTTCTTGTGGAATTGGCAAAGGGATATTTGGAAGCCCATAGAGGGCTATGGTGAAAAAGGAAATATCTTCCGTTCAAAACTGGAAAGAAGCTTTCTGAGAAACTGCTCTGTGTTCTGTTAATTCATCTCACAGAGTTACATCTATCCCTTCAAGAAGCCTTTCGCTAAGGCTGTTCTTGTGGAATTGGCAAAGGGATATTTGGAAGCCCGTAGAGGGCTATGGTGAAAAAGGAAATATCTTCCGTTCAAAACTGGAAAGAAGCTTTCTGAGAAACTGCTCTGTGTTCTGTTAATTCATCTCACAGAGTTACATCTTTCCCTTCAAGAAGCCTTTCGCTAAGGCTGTTCTTGTGGAATTGGCAAAGGGATATTCGGAAGCCCGTAGAGGGCTATGGTGAAAAAGGAAATATCTTCCGTTCAAAACTGGAAAGAAGCTTTCTGAGAAACTGCTCTGTGTTTTGTTAATTCATCTCACAGACTTACATCTTTCCCTTCAAGAAGCTTTTCGCTAAGGCTGTTCTTGTGGAATTGGCAAAGGGATATTTGGAAGGCCATAGAGGGCTATTGTGAAAAAGGAAATATCTTCCGTTCAAAACTGGAAAGAAGCTGTCTGAGAAACTGCTCTGTGTTCTGTTAATTCATCTCACAGAGTTACATCTTTTCCTTCAAGAAGCCTTTCGCTAAGGCTGTTCTTGTGGAATTGGCAAAGGGATATTTGGAAGCCAATAGAGGGCTATGGTGAAAAAGGAAATATCTTCCGCTCAAAACTGGAAAGAAGCTTTCTGAGAAACTGCTCTGTGTTCTGTTAATTCATCTCACAGAGTTACATCTTTCCCTTCAAGAAGCCTTTCGCTAAGGCTGTTCTTGTGGAATTGGCAAAGGGATATTTGGAAGCCCATAGAGGGCTATGGTGAAAAAGGAAATATCTTCCGTTCAAAAGTGGAAAGAAGCTTTCTGAGAAACTGCTCTGTGTTTTGTTAATTCATCTCACAGAGTTACATCTTTCCCTTCAAGAAGGTTTTCGCTAAGGCTGTTCTTGTGGAATTGGCAAAGGGATATTTGGAAGCCCATAGAGGGCTATTGTGAAAAAGGAAATATCATCCGTTCAAAACTGGAAAGAAGCTGTCTGAGAAACTGCTCTGTGTTCTGTTAATTCATCTCACAGAGTTACATCTGTTCCTTCAAGAAGCCTTTCGCTAAGGCTGTTCTTGTGGAATTGGCAAAGGGATATTTGGAAGCCCATAGAGGGCTATGGTGAAAAAGGAAATATCTTCCGTTCAAAACTGGAAAGAAGCTTTCTGAGAAACTGCTCTGTGTTCTGTTAATTCATCTCACAGAGTTACATCTTTCCCTTCAAGAAGCCTTTCGCTAAGGCTGTTCTTGTGGAATTCGCAAAGGGATATTTGGAAGCCCATAGAGGGCTATGGTGAAAAAGGAAATATCTTCCGTTCAAAACTGGAAAGAAGCTTTCGGAGAAACTGCTCTGTGTTCTGTTAATTCATCTCACAGAGTTACATCTTTCCCTTCAAGAAGCCTTGCGCTAAGGCTGTTCTTGTGGAATTGGCAAAGGAATATTTGGAAGCCCATAGAGGGCTATGGTGAAAAAGGAAATATCTTCCGTTCAAAACTGGAAAGAAGCTTTCTGAGAAACTGCTCTGTGTTTTGTTAATTCATCTCACAGAGTTACATCTTTCCCTTCAAGAAGCTTTTAGCTAAGGCTGTTCTTGTGGAATTGGCAAAGGGATATTTGGAAGCCCATAGAGGGCTATTGTGAAAAAGGAAATATCTTCCGTTCAAAACTGGAAAGAAGCTGTCTGAGAAACAGCTCTGGGTTCTGTTAATTCATCTCACAGAGTTACATCTTTTCCTTCAAGAAGCCTTTCGCTAAGGCTGTTCTTGTGGAATTGGCAAAGGGATATTTGGAAGCCCATAGAGGGCTATGGTGAAAAAGGAAATATCTTCCGTTCAAAACAGGAAAGAAGCTTTCAGAGAAACTGCTCTGTGTTCTGTTAATTCATCTCACAGAGTTACATCTATCCCTTCGAGAAGACTTTCGCTAAGGCTGTTCTTGTGGAATTGGCAAAGGGATATTTGGAAGCCCATAGAGGGCTATGGTGAAAAAGGAAATATCTTCCGTTCAAAACTGGAAAGAAGCTTTCTGAGAAACTGCTCTGTGTTCTGTTAATTCATCTCACAGAGTTACATCTTTCCCTTCAAGAAGCCTTTCGCTAAGGCTGTTCTTGTGGAATTGGCAAAGGGATATTTGGAAGCCCATAGAGGGCTATGGTGAAAAAGGAAATGTCTTCCGTTCAAAACTGGAAAGAAGCTTTCTGAGAAACTGCTCTGTGTTCTGTTAATTCATCTCACAGAGTTACATCTTTCCCTTCAAGAAGCCTTTCGCTAAGGCTGTTCTTGTGGAATTGGCAAAGGGATATTTGGAAGCCCATAGAGGGCTATGGTGAAAAAGGAAATATCTTCCGTTCAAAACTGGAAAGAAACTTTCTGAGAAACTGCTCTGTGTTCTGTTAATTCATCTCACAGAGTTACATCTTTCCCTTCAAGAAGCCTTTCGCTAAGGCTGTTCTTGTGGAATTGGCAAAGGGATATTTGGAAGCCCATAGAGGGCTATGGTGAAAAAGGAAATATCTTCCGTTCAAAACTGGAAAGAAGCTTTCTGAGAAACTGCTCTGTGTTCTGTTAATTCACCTCACAGAGTTACATCTTTCCCTTCAAGAAGTCTTTCGCTAAGGCTGTTCTTGTGGAATTGGCAAAGGGATATTTGGAAGCCCATAGAGGGCTATGGTGAAAAAGGAAATATCTTCCGTTCAAAACTGGAAAGAAGCTTTCTGAGAAACTGCTCTGTGTTCTGTTAATTCAGCTCACAGAGTTACATCTTTCCCTTCAAGAAGCCTTTCGCTAAGGCTGTTCTTGTGGAATTGGCAAAGGGATATTTGGAAGCCCATAGAGGGCTATGGTGAAAAAGGAAATATCTTCCGTTCAAAACTGGAAAGAAGCTTTCTGAGAAACTGCTCTGTGTTCTGTTAATTCATCTCACAGAGTTACATCTTTCCCTTCAAGAAGCCTTTCGCTAAGGCTGTTCTTGTGGAATTGGCAATGGGATATTTGGAAGCCCATAGAGGGCTATGGTGAAAAAGGAAATATCTTCCGTTCAAAACTGGAAAGAAGCTTTCTGAGAAACTCCTCTGTGTTCTGTTAATTCATCTCACAGAGTTACATCTTTCCCTTCAAGAAGCCTTTCGCTAAGGCTGTTCTTGTGGAATTGGCAAAGGAATATTGGGAAGCCCATAGAGGGCTATGGTGAAAAAGGAAATATCTTCCGTTCAAAACTGGAAAGAAGCTTTCTGAGAAACTGCTCTGTGTTTTGTTAATTCATCTCACAGAGTTACATCTTTCCCTTCAAGAAGCTTTTCGCTAAGGCTGTTCTTGTGGAATTGGCAAAGGGATATTTGGAAGCCCATAGAGGGCTATTGTGAAAAAGGAAATATCTTCCGTTCAAAACTGGAAAGAAGCTGTCTGAGAAACTGCTCTGTGTTCTGTTAATTCATCTCACAGAGTTACATCTTTTCCTTCAAGAAGCATTTCGCTAAGGCTGTTCTTGTGGAATTGGCAAAGGGATATTTGGAAGCCCATAGAGGGCTATGGTGAAAAAGGAAATATCTTCCGTTCAAAACTGGAAAGAAGCTTTCTGAGAAACTGCTCTGTGTTCTGTTAATTCATCTCACAGAGTTACATCTATCCCTTCAAGAAGCCTTTCGCTAAGGCTGTTCTTGTGGAATTGGCAAAGGGATATTTGGAAGCCCATAGAGGGCTATGGTGAAAAAGGAAATATCTTCCGTTCAAAACTGGAAAGAAGCTTCCTGAGAAACTGCTCTGTGTTCTGTTAATTTATCTCACAGAGTTACATCTTTCCCTTCAAGAAGCCTTTCGCTAAGGCTGTTCTTGTGGAATTGGCAAAGGGATATTTGGAAGCCCATAGAGGGCTATGGTGAAAAAGGAAATATCTTCCGTTAAAAAATGGAAAGAAGCTGTCTGAGAAACTGCTCTGTGTTCTGTTAATTCATCTCACAGAGTTACATCTTATCCTTCAAGAAGCCTTTCGCTAAGGCTGTTCTTGTGGAATTGGCAAAGGGATATTTGGAAGCCCATAGAGGGCTATGGTGAAAAAGGAAATATCTTCCGTTCAAAACTGGAAAGAAGCTTTCTGAGAAACTGCTCTGTGTTCTGTTAATTCATCTCACAGAGTTACATCTTTCCCTTCAAGAAGCCTTTCGCTAAGGCTGTTCTTGTGGAATTGGCAAAGGGATATTCGGAAGCCCGTAGAGGGCTATGGTGAAAAAGGAAATATCTTCCGTTCAAAACTGGAAAGAAGCTTTCTGAGAAACTGCTCTGTGTTTTGTTAATTCATCTCACAGAGTTACATCTTTCCCTTCAAGAAGCTTTTCGCTAAGGCTGTTCTTGTGGAATTGGCAAAGGGATATTTGGAAGGCCATAGAGGGCTATTGTGAAAAAGGAAATATCTTCCGTTCAAAACTGGAAAGAAGCTGTCTGAGAAACTGCTCTGTGTTCTGTTAATTCATCTCACAGAGTTACATCTTTTCCTTCAAGAAGCCTTTCGCTAAGGCTGTTCTTGTGGAATTGGCAAAGGGATATTTGGAAGCCAATAGAGGGCTATGGTGAAAAAGGAAATATCTTCCGCTCAAAACTGGAAAGAAGCTTTCTGAGAAACTGCTCTGTGTTCTGTTAATTCATCTCACAGAGTTACATCTTTCCCTTCAAGAAGCCTTTCGCTAAGGCTGTTCTTGTGGAATTGGCAAAGGGATATTTTGAAGCCCATAGAGGGCTATGGTGAAAAAGGAAATATCTTCCGTTCAAAACTGGAAAGAAGCTTTCTGAGAAACTGCTCTGTGTTTTGTTAATTCATCTCACAGAGTTACATCTTTCCCTTCAAGAAGGTTTTCGCTAAGGCTGTTCTTGTGGAATTGGCAAAGGGATATTTGGAAGCCCATAGAGGGCTATTGTGAAAAAGGAAATATCATCCGTTCAAAACTGGAAAGAAGCTGTCTGAGAAACTGCTCTGTGTTCTGTTAATTCATCTCACAGAGTTACATCTGTTCCTTCAAGAAGCCTTTCGCTAAGGCTGTTCTTGTGGAATTGGCAAAGGGATATTTGGAAGCCCATAGAGGGCTATGGTGAAAAAGGAAATATCTTCCGTTCAAAACGGGAAAGAAGCTTTCTGAGAAACTGCTCTGTGTTCTGTTAATTCATCTCACAGAGTTACATCTTTCCCTTCAAGAAGCCTTTCGCTAAGGCTGTTCTTGTGGAATTCGCAAAGGGATATTTGGAAGCCCATAGAGGGCTATGGTGAAAAAGGAAATATCTTCCGTTCAAAACTGGAAAGAAGCTTTCGGAGAAACTGCTCTGTGTTCTGTTAATTCATCTCACAGAGTTACATCTTTCCCTTCAAGAAGCCTTTCGCTAAGGCTGTTCTTGTGGAATTGGCAAAGGAATATTTGGAAGCCCATAGAGGGCTATGGTGAAAAAGGAAATATCTTCCGTTCAAAACTGGAAAGAAGCTTTCTGAGAAACTGCTCTGTGTTTTGTTAATTCATCTCACAGAGTTACATCTTTCCCTTCAAGAAGCTTTTAGCTAAGGCTGTTCTTGTGGAATTGGCAAAGGGATATTTGGAAGCCCATAGAGCGCTATTGTGAAAAAGGAAATATCTTCCGTTCAAAACTGGAAAGAAGCTGTCTGAGAAACAGCTCTGGGTTCTGTTAATTCATCTCACAGAGTTACATCTTTTCCTTCAAGAAGCCTTTCGCTAAGGCTGTTCTTGTGGAATTGGCAAAGGGATATTTGGAAGCCCATAGAGGGCTATGGTGAAAAAGGAAATATCTTCCGTTCAAAACAGGAAAGAAGCTTTCTGAGAAACTGCTCTGTGTTCTGTTAATTCATCTCACAGAGTTACATCTATCCCTTCGAGAAGACTTTAGCTAAGGCTGTTCTTGTGGAATTGGCAAAGGGATATTTGGAAGCCCATAGAGGGCTATGGTGAAAAAGGAAATATCTTCCGTTCAAAACTGGAAAGAAGCTTTCTGAGAAACTGCTCTGTGTTCTGTTAATTCATCTCACAGAGTTACATCTTTCCCTTCAAGAAGCCTTTCGCTAAGGCTGTTCTTGTGGAATTGGCAAAGGGATATTTGGAAGCCCATAGAGGGCTATGGTGAAAAAGGAAATGTCTTCCGTTCAAAACTGGAAAGAAGCTTTCTGAGAAACTGCTCTGTGTTCTGTTAATTCATCTCACAGAGTTACATCTTTCCCTTCAAGAAGCCTTTCGCTAAGGCTGTTCTTGTGGAATTGGCAAAGGGATATTTGGAAGCCCATAGAGGGCTATGGTGAAAAAGGAAATATCTTCCGTTCAAAATTGGAAAGAAGCTTTCTGAGAAACTGCTCTGTGTTCTGTTAATTCATCTCACAGAGTTACATCTTTCCCTTCAAGAAGCCTTTCGCTAAGGCTGTTCTTGTGGAATTGGCAAAGGGATATTTGGAAGCCCATAGAGGGCTATGGTGAAAAAGGAAATATCTTCCGTTCAAAACTGGAAAGAAGCTTTCTGAGAAACTGCTCTGTGTTCTGTTAATTCATCTCAGAGAGTTACATCTTTCCCTTCAAGAAGCCTTTCGCTAAGGCTGTTCTTTTGGAATTAGCAAAGGGATATTTGGAAGCCCATAGAGGGCTATGGTGAAAAAGGAAATATCTTCCGTTCAAAACTGGAAAGAAGCTTTCTGAGAAACTGCTCTGTGTTCTGTTAATCCATCTCACAGAGTTACATCTTTCCCTTCAAGAAGCCTTTCGCTAAGGCTGTTCTTGTGGAATTGGCAAAGGGATATTTGGAAGCCCATAGAGGGCTATGGTGAAAAAGGAAATATCTTCCGTTCAAAACTGGAAAGAAGCTTTCTGAGAAACTGCTCTGTGTTCTGTTAATTCATCTCACAGAGTTACATCTTTCCCTTCAAGAAGCCTTTCGCTAAGGCTGTTCTTGTGGAATTCGCAAAGGGATATTTGGAAGCCCATAGAGTGCTATGGTGAAAAAGGAAATATCTTCCGTTCAAAACTGGAAAGAAGCTTTCGGAGAAACTGCTCTGTGTTCTGTTAATTCATCTCACAGAGTTACATCTTTCCCTTCAAGAAGCCTTTCGCTAAGGCTGTTCTTGTGGAATTGGCAAAGGAATATTTGGAAGCCCATAGAGGGCTATGGTGAAAAAGGAAATATCTTCCGTTCAAAACAGGAAAGAAGCTTTCTGAGAAACTGCTCTGTGTTCTGTTAATTCATCTCACAGAGTTACATCTATCCCTTCGAGAAGACTTTCGCTAAGGCTGTTCTTGTGGAATTGGCAAAGGGATATTTGGAAGCCCATAGAGGGCTATGGTGAAAAAGGAAATATCTTCCGTTCAAAACTGGAAAGAAGCTTTCTGAGAAACTGCTCTGTGTTCTGTTAATTCATCTCACAGAGTTACATCTTTCCCTTCAAGAAGCCTTTCGCTAAGGCTGTTCTTGTGGAATTGGCAAAGGGATATTTGGAAGCCCATAGAGGGCTATGGTGAAAAAGGAAATGTCTTCCGTTCAAAACTGGAAAGAAGCTTTCTGAGAAACTGCTCTGTGTTCTGTTAATTCATCTCACAGAGTTACATCTTTCCCTTCAAGAAGCCTTTCGCTAAGGCTGTTCTTGTGGAATTGGCAAAGGGATATTTGGAAGCCCATAGAGGGCTATGGTGAAAAAGGAAATATCTTCCGTTCAAAATTGGAAAGAAGCTTTCTGAGAAACTGCTCTGTGTTCTGTTAATTCATCTCACAGAGTTACATCTTTCCCTTCAAGAAGCCTTTCGCTAAGGCTGTTCTTGTGGAATTGGCAAAGGGATATTTGGAAGCCCATAGAGGGCTATGGTGAAAAAGGAAATATCTTCCGTTCAAAACTGGAAAGAAGCTTTCTGAGAAACTGCTCTGTGTTCTGTTAATTCATCTCAGAGAGTTACATCTTTCCCTTCAAGAAGCCTTTCGCTAAGGCTGTTCTTTTGGAATTGGCAAAGGGATATTTGGAAGCCCATAGAGGGCTATGGTGAAAAAGGAAATATCTTCCGTTCAAAACTGGAAAGAAGCTTTCTGAGAAACTGCTCTGTGTTCTGTTAATCCATCTCACAGAGTTACATCTTTCCCTTCAAGACGCCTTTCGCTAAGGCTGTTCTTGTGGAATTGGCAAAGGGATATTTGGAAGCCCATAGAGGGCTATGGTGAAAAAGGAAATATCTTCCGTTCAAAACTGGAAAGAAGCTTTCTGAGAAACTGCTCTGTGTTCTGTTAATTCATCTCACAGAGTTACATCTTTCCCTTCAAGAAGCCTTTCGCTAAGGCTGTTCTTGTGGAACTGGCAAAGGGATATTTGGAAGCCCATAGAGGGCTATGGTGAAAAAGGAAATATCTTCCGTTCAAAACTGGAAAGAAGCTTTCTGAGAAACTGCTCTGTGTTCTGTTAATTCATCTCACAGAGTTACATCTTTCCCTTCAAGAAGCCTTTCGCTAAGGCTGTTCTTGTGGAATTGGCAAAGGGTTATTTGGAAGCCCGTAGAGGGCTATGGTGAAAAAGGAAATATCTTCCGTTCAAAACTGGAAAGAAGCTTTCTGAGAAACTGCTCTGTGTTCTGTTAATTCATCTCACACAGTTACATCTTTCCCTTCAAGAAGCCTTTCGCTAAGGCTGTTCTTGTGGAATTGGCAAAGGGATATCTGGAAGCCCATAGAGGGCTATGGTGAAAAAGGAAATATCTTCCGTTCAAAACTGGAAAGAAGCTTTCTGAGAAACTGCTCTGTGTTCTGTTAATTCATCTCACACAGTTACATCTTTCCCTTCAAGAAGCCTTTCGCTAAGGCTGTTCTTGTGGAATTGGCAAAGGGATATTTGGAAGCCCATAGAGGGCTATGGTGAAAAAGGAAATATCTTCCGTTCAAAACTGGAAAGAAGCTTTCTGAGAAACTGCTCTGTGTTCTGTTAATTCATCTCACAGAGTTATATCTTTCCCTTCAAGAAGCCTTTCGCTAAGGCTGTTCTTGTGGAATTGGCAAAGGGATATTTGGAAGCCCATAGAGGGATATGGTGAAAAAGGAAATATCTTCCGTTCAACACTGGAAAGAAGCTTTCTGAGAAACTGCTCTGTGTTCTGTTAATTCATCTCACAGAGTTACATCTTTCCCTTCAAGAAGCCTTTCGCTAAGGCTGTTCTTGTGGAATTGGCAAAGGGATATTTGGAAGCCCATAGAGGGCTATGGTGAAAAAGGAAATATCTTCCGTTCAAAACTGGAAAGAAGCTTTCTGAGAAACTGCTCTGTGTTCTGTTAATTCATCTCACAGAGTTACATCTTTCCCTTCAAGAAGCCTTTCGCTAAGGCTGTTCTTGTGGAATTGGCAAAGGGATATTTGGAAGCCCATAGAGGGCTATGGTGAAAAAGGAAATGTCTTCCGTTCAAAACTGGAAAGAAGCTTTCTGAGAAACTGCTCTGTGTTCTGTTAATTCATCTCACAGAATTACATCTTTCCCTTCAAGAAGCCTTTCGCTAAGGCTGTTCTTGTGGAATTGGCAAAGGGATATTTGGAAGCCCATAGAGGGCTATGGTGAAAAAGGAAATATCTTCCGTTCAAAACTGGAAAGAAGCTTTCTGAGAAACTGCTCTGTGTTCTGTTAATTCATCTCACAGAGTTACATCTTTCACTTCAAGAAGCCTTTCGCTAAGGCTGTTCTTGTGGAATTGGCAAAGGAATATTTGGAAGCCCATAGAGGGCTATGGTGAAAAAGGAAATATCTTCCGTTCAAAACTGGAAAGAAGCTTTCTGAGAAACTGCTCTGTGTTTTGTTAATTCATCTCACAGAGTTACATCTTTCCCTTCAAGAAGCTTTTCGCTAAGGCTGTTCTTGTGGAATTGGCAAAGGGATATTTGGAAGGCCATAGAGGGCTATTGTGAAAAAGGAAATATCTTCCGTTCAAAACTGGAAAGAAGCTGTCTGAGAAACTGCTCTGTGTTCTGTTAATTCATCTCACAGAGTTACAACTTTTCCTTCAAGAAGCCTTTCGCTAAGGCTGTTCTTGTGGAATTGGCAAAGGGATATTTGGAAGCCAATAGAGGGCTATGGTGAAAAAGGAAATATCTTCCGTTCAAAACTGGAAAGAAGCTTTCTGAGAAACTGCTCTGTGTTCTGTTAATTCATCTCACAGAGTTACATCTTTCCCTTCAAGAAGCCTTTCGCTAAGGCTGTTCTTGTGGAATTGGCAAAGGGATATTTGGAAGCCCATAGAGGGCTATGGTGAAAAAGGAAATATCTTCCGTTCAAAACTGGAAAGAAGCTTTCTGAGAAACTGCTCTGTGTTCTGTTAATTCATCTCACAGAGTTATATCTTTCCCTTCAAGAAGCCTTTCGCTAAGGCTGTTCTTGTGGAATTGGCAAAGGGATATTTGGAAGCCCATAGAGGGATATGGTGAAAAAGGAAATATCTTCCGTTCAACACTGGAAAGAAGCTTTCTGAGAAACTGCTCTGTGTTCTGTTAATTCATCTCACAGAGTTACATCTTTCCCTTCAAGAAGCCTTTCGCTAAGGCTGTTCTTGTGGAATTGGCAAAGGGATATTTGGAAGCCCATAGAGGGCTATGGTGAAAAAGGAAATATCTTCCGTTCAAAACTGGAAAGAAGCTTTCTGAGAAACTGCTCTGTGTTCTGTTAATTCATCTCACAGAGTTACATCTTTCCCTTCAAGAAGCCTTTCGCTAAGACTGTTCTTGTGGAATTGGCAAAGGGATATTTGGAAGCCCATAGAGGGCTAGGGTGAAAAAGGAAATATCTTCCGTTCAAAACTGGAAAGAAGCATTCTGAGAAACTGCTCTGTGTTCTGTTAATTCATCTCACAGAATTACATCTTTCCCTTCAGGAATCCTTTCGCTAAGGCTGTTCTTGTGGAATTGGCAAAGGGATATTTGGAAGCCCATAGAGGGCTATGGTGAAAAAGGAAATATCTTCCGTTCAAAACTGGAAAGAAGCTTTCTGAGAAACTGCTCTGTGTTCTGTTAATTCATCTCACAGAGTTACATCTTTCCCTTCAAGAAGCCTTTCGCTAAGGCTGTTCTTGTGGAATTGGCAAAGGGATATTTGGAAGCCCATAGAGGGCTATGGTGAAAAAGGAAATATCTTCCGTTCAAAACTGGAAAGAAGCTTTCTGAGAAACTGCTCTGTGTTTTGTTAATTCATCTCACAGAGTTACATCTTTCCCTTCAAGAAGCTTTTCGCTAAGGCTGTTCTTGTGGAATTGGCAAAGGGATATTTGGAAGGCCATAGAGGGCTATTGTGAAAAAGGAAATATCTTCCGTTCAAAACTGGAAAGAAGCTGTCTGAGAAACTGCTCTGTGTTCTGTTAATTCATCTCACAGAGTTACAACTTTTCCTTCAAGAAGCCTTTCGCTAAGGCTGTTCTTGTGGAATTGGCAAAGGGATATTTGGAAGCCAATAGAGGGCTATGGTGAAAAAGGAAATATCTTCCGTTCAAAACTGGAAAGAAGCTTTCTGAGAAACTGCTCTGTGTTCTGTTAATTCATCTCAAAGAGTTACATCTTTCCCTTCAAGAAGCCTTTCGCTAAGGCTGTTCTTGTGGAATTGGCAAAGGGATATTTGGAAGCCCATAGAGGGCTATGGTGAAAAAGGAAATATCTTCCGTTCAAAACTGGAAAGAAGCTTTCTGAGAAACTGCTCTGTGTTCTGTTAATCCATCTCACAGAGTTACATCTTTCCCTTCAAGAAGCCTTTCGCTAAGGCTGTTCTTGTGGAATTGGCAAAGGGATATTTGGAAGCCCATAGAGGGCTATGGTGAAAAAGGAAATATCTTCCGTTCAAAACTGGAAAGAAGCTTTCTGAGAAACTGCTCTGTGTTCTGTTAATTCATCTCACAGAGTTACATCTTTCCCTTCAAGAAGCCTTTCGCTAAGGCTGTTCTTGTGGAACTGGCAAAGGGATATTTGGAAGCCCATAGAGGGCTATGGTGAAAAAGGAAATATCTTCCGTTCAAAACTGGAAAGAAGCTTTCTGAGAAACTGCTCTGTGTTCTGTTAATTCATCTCACAGAGTTACATCTTTCCCTTCAAGAAGCCTTTCGCTAAGGCTGTTCTTGTGGAATTGGCAAAGGGTTATTTGGAAGCCCGTAGAGGGCTATGGTGAAAAAGGAAATATCTTCCGTTCAAAACTGGAAAGAAGCTTTCTGAGAAACTGCTCTGTGTTCTGTTAATTCATCTCACACAGTTACATCTTTCCCTTCAAGAAGCCTTTCGCTAAGGCTGTTCTTGTGGAATTGGCAAAGGGATATTTGGAAGCCCATAGAGGGCTATGGTGAAAAAGGAAATATCTTCCGTTCAAAACTGGAAAGAAGCTTTCTGAGAAACTGCTCTGTGTTCTGTTAATTCATCTCACACAGTTACATCTTTCCCTTCAAGAAGCCTTTCGCTAAGGCTGTTCTTGTGGAATTGGCAAAGGGATATTTGGAAGCCCATAGAGGGCTATGGTGAAAAAGGAAATATCTTCCGTTCAAAACTGGAAAGAAGCTTTCTGAGAAACTGCTCTGTGTTCTGTTAATTCATCTCACAGAGTTATATCTTTCCCTTCAAGAAGCCTTTCGCTAAGGCTGTTCTTGTGGAATTGGCAAAGGGATATTTGGAAGCCCATAGAGGGATATGGTGAAAAAGGAAATATCTTCCGTTCAAAACTGGAAAGAAGCTTTCTGAGAAACTGCTCTGTGTTCTGTTAATTCATCTCACAGAGTTACATCTTTCCCTTCAAGAAGCCTTTCGCTAAGGCTGTTCTTGTGGAATTGGCAAAGGGTTATTTGGAAGCCCGTAGAGGGCTATGGTGAAAAAGGAAATATCTTCCGTTCAAAACTGGAAAGAAGCTTTCTGAGAAACTGCTCTGTGTTCTGTTAATTCATCTCACACAGTTACATCTTTCCCTTCAAGAAGCCTTTCGCTAAGGCTGTTCTTGTGGAATTGGCAAAGGGATATTTGGAAGCCCATAGAGGGCTATGGTGAAAAAGGAAATATCTTCCGTTCAAAACTGGAAAGAAGCTTTCTGAGAAACTGCTCTGTGTTCTGTTAATTCATCTCACACAGTTACATCTTTCCCTTCAAGAAGCCTTTCGCTAAGGCTGTTCTTGTGGAATTGGCAAAGGGATATTTGGAAGCCCATAGAGGGCTATGGTGAAAAAGGAAATATCTTCCGTTCAAAACTGGAAAGAAGCTTTCTGAGAAACTGCTCTGTGTTCTGTTAATTCATCTCACAGAGTTATATCTTTCCCTTCAAGAAGCCTTTCGCTAAGGCTGTTCTTGTGGAATTGGCAAAGGGATATTTGGAAGCCCATAGAGGGATATGGTGAAAAAGGAAATATCTTCCGTTCAACACTGGAAAGAAGCTTTCTGAGAAACTGCTCTGTGTTCTGTTAATTCATCTCACAGAGTTACATCTTTCCCTTCAAGAAGCCTTTCGCTAAGGCTGTTCTTGTGGAATTGGCAAAGGGATATTTGGAAGCCCATAGAGGGCTATGGTGAAAAATGAAATATCTTCCGTTCAAAACTGGAAAGAAGCTTTCTGAGAAACTGCTCTGTGTTCTGTTAATTCATCTCACAGAGTTACATCTTTCCCTTCAAGAAGCCTTTCGCTAAGGCTGTTCTTGTGGAATTGGCAAAGGGATATTTGGAAGCCCATAGAGGGCTATGGTGAAAAAGGAAATGTCTTCCGTTCAAAACTGGAAAGAAGCTTTCTGAGAAACTGCTCTGTGTTCTGTTAATTCATCTCACAGAGGTACATCTTTCCCTTCAAGAATCCTTTCGCTAAGGCTGTTCTTGTGGAATTGGCAAAGGGATATTTGGAAGCCCATAGAGGGCTATGGTGAAAAAGGAAATATCTTCCGTTCAAAACTGGAAAGAAGCTTTCTGAGAAACTGCTCTGATTTCTGTTAATTCATCTCACAGAGTTACATCTTTCACTTCAAGAAGCCTTTCGCTAAGGCTGTTCTTGTGGAATTGGCAAAGGGATATTTGGAAGCCCATAGAGGGCTATGGTGAAAAAGGAAATATCTTCCGTTCAAAACTGGAAAGAAGCTTCCTGAGAAACTGCTCTGTGTTCTGTTAATTCATCTCAGAGAGTTACATCTTTCCCTTCAAGAAGCCTTTCGCTAAGGCTGTTCTTGTGGAATTGGCAAAGGGATATTTGGAAGCCCATAGAGGGCTATGGTGAAAAAGGAACTATCTTCCGTTCAAAACTGGAAAGAAGCTTTCTGAGAAACTGCTCTGTGTTCTGTTAATCCATCTCACAGAGTTACATCTTTCCCTTCAAGAAGCCTTTCGCTAAGGCTGTTCTTGTGGAATTGGCAAAGGGATATTTGGAAGCCCATAGCGGGCTATGGTGAAAAAGGAAATATCTTCCGTTCAAAACTGGAAAGAAGCTTTCTGAGAAACTGCTCTGTGTTCTGTTAATTCATCTCACAGAGTTACATCTTTCCCTTCAAGAAGCCTTTCGCTAAGGCTGTTCTTGTGGAATTGGCAAAGGGATATTTGGAAGCCCATAGAGGGCTATGGTGAAAAAGGAAATATCTTCCGTTCAAAACTGGAAAGAAGCTTTCTGAGAAACTGCTCTGTGTTCTGTTAATTCATCTCACAGAGTTACATCTTTCCCTTCAAGAAGCCTTTCGCTAAGGCTGTTCTTGTGGAATTGGCAAAGGGATATTTGGAAGCCCATAGAGGGCTATGGTGAAAAAGGAAATGTCTTCCGTTCAAAACTGGAAAGAAGCTTTCTGAGAAACTGCTCTGTGTTCTGTTAATTCATCTCACAGAGGTACATCTTTCCCTTCAAGAAGCCTTTCGCTAAGGCTGTTCTTGTGGAATTGGCAAAGGGATATTTGGAAGCCCATAGAGGGCTATGGTGAAAAAGGAAATATCTTCCGTTCAAAACTGGAAAGAAGCTTTCTGAGAAACTGCTCTGATTTCTGTTAATTCATCTCACAGAGTTACATCTTTCACTTCAAGAAGCCTTTCGCTAAGGCTGTTCTTGTGGAATTGGCAAAGGGATATTTGGAAGCCCATAGAGGGCTATGGTGAAAAAGGAAATATCTTCCGTTCAAAACTGGAAAGAAGCTTTCTGAGAAACTGCTCTGTGTTCTGTTAATTCATCTCACAGAGTTACATCTTTCCCTTCAAGAAGCCTTTCGCTAAGGCTGTTCTTGTGGAATTCGCAAAGGGATATTTGGAAGCCCATAGAGGGCTATGGTGAAAAAGAAAATATCTTCCGTTCAAAACTGGAAAGAAGCTTTCTGAGAAACTGCTCTGTGTTCTGTTAATTCATCTCACAGAGTTACATCTTTCCCTTCAAGAAGCCTTACGCTAAGGCTGTTCTTGTGGAATTGGCAAAGGAATATTTGGAAGCCCATAGAGGGCTATGGTGAAAAAGGAAATATCTTCCGTTCAAAACTGGAAAGAAGCTTTCTGAGAAACTGCTCTGTGTTTTGTTAATTCATCTCACAGAGTTACATCTTTCCTTCAAGAAGCTTTTAGCTAAGGCTGTTCTTGTGGAATTGGCAAAGGGATATTTGGAAGCCCATAGAGGGCTATTGTGAAAAAGGAAATATCTTAAGTTCAAAACTGGAAAGAAGCTGTCTGAGAAACAACTCTGTGTTCTGTTAATTCATCTCAGAGAGTTACATCTTTTCCTTCAAGAAGCCTTTCGCTAAGGCTGTTCTTTTGGAATTGGCAAAGGGATATTTGGAAGCCCATAGAGGGCTATGGTGAAAAAGGAAATATCTTCCGTTCAAAACAGGAAAGAAGCTTTCTGAGAAACTGCTCTGTGTTCTGTTAATTCATCTCACAGAGTTACATCTATCCCTTCGAGAAGACTTTCGCTAAGGCTGTTCTTGTGGAATTGGCAAAGGGATATTTGGAAGCCCATAGAGGGCTATGGTGAAAAAGGAAATATCTTCCGTTCAAAACTGGAAAGAAGCTTTCTGAGAAACTGCTCTGTGTTCTGTTAATTCATCTCACAGAGTTACATCTTTCCCTTCAAGAAGCCTTTCGCTAAGGCTGTTCTTGTGGAATTGGCAAAGGGATATTTGGAAGCCCATAGAGGGCTATGGTGAAAAAGGAAATGTCTTCCGTTCAAAACTGGAAAGAAGCTTTCTGAGAAACTGCTCTGTGTTCTGTTAATTCATCTCACAGAGTTACATCTTTCCCTTCAAGAAGCCTTTCGCTAAGGCTGTTCTTGTGGAATTGGCAAAGGGATATTTGGAAGCCCATAGAGGGCTATGGTGAAAAAGGAAATATCTTCCGTTCAAAACTGGAAAGAAGCTTTCTGAGAAACTGCTCTGATTTCTGTTAATTCATCTCACAGAGTTACATCTTTCCCTTCAAGAAGCCTTTCGCTAACGCAGTTCTTGTGGAATTGGCAAAGGGATATTTGGAAGCCCATAGAGGGCTATGGTGAAAAAGGAAATATCTTCCGTTCAAAACTGGAAAGAAGCTTTCTGAGAAACTGCTCTGTGTTCTGTTAATTCATCTCAGAGAGTTACATCTTTCCCTTCAAGAAGCCTTTCGCTAAGGCTGTTCTTGTGGAATTGGAAAAGGGATATTTGGAAGCCCATAGAGGGCTATTGTGAAAAAGGAAATATCTTCCGTTCAAAACTGGAAAGAAGCTTTCTGAGAAACTGCTCTGTGTTCTGTTAATCCATCTCACAGAGTTACATCTTTCCCTTCAAGAAGCCTTTCGCTAAGGCTGTTCTTGTGGAATTGGCAAAGGGATATTTGGAAGCCCATAGAGGGCTATGGTGAAAAAGGAAATATCTTCCGTTCAAAACTGGAAAGAAGCTTTCTGAGAAACTGCTCTGTGTTCTGTTAATTCATCTCACAGAGTTACATCTTTCCCTTCAAGAAGCGTTTCGCTAAGGCTGTTCTTGTGGAACTGGCAAAGGGATATTTGGAAGCCCATAGAGGGCTATGGTGAAAAAGGAAATATCTTCCGTTCAAAACTGGAAAGAAGCTTTCTGAGAAACTGCTCTGTGTTCTGTTAATTCATCTCACAGAGTTATATCTTTCCCTTCAAGAAGCCTTTCGCTAAGGCTGTTCTTGTGGAATTGGCAAAGGGTTATTTGGAAGCCCATAGAGGGCTATCTTGAAAAAGGAAATATCTTCCGTTCAAAACTGGAAAGAAGCTTTCTGAGAAACTGCTCTGTGTTCTGTTAATTCATCTCACACAGTTACATCTTTCCCTTCAAGAAGCCTTTCGCTAAGGCTGTTCTTGTGGAATTGGCAAAGGGATATTTGGAAGCCCATAGAGGGCTATGGTGAAAAAGGAAATATCTTCCGTTCAAAACTGGAAAGAAGCTTTCTGAGAAACTGCTCTGTGTTCTGTTAATTCATCTCACACAGTTACATCTTTCCCTTCAAGAAGCCTTTCGCTAAGGCTGTTCTTGTGGAATTGGCAAAGGGATATTTGGAAGCCCATAGAGGGCTATGGTGAAAAAGGAAATATCTTCCGTTCAAAACTGGAAAGAAGCTTTCTGAGAAACTGCTCTGTGTTCTGTTAATTCATCTCACAGAGTTACATCTTTCCCTTCAAGAAGTCTTTCGCTAAGGCTGTTCTTGTGGAATTGGCAAAGGGATATTTGGAAGCCCATAGAGTGCTATGGTGAAAAAGGAAATATCTTCCGTTCAAAACTGGAAGGAAGCTTTCTGAGAAACTGCTCTGTGTTCTGTTAATTCATCTCACAGAGTTACATCTTTCCCTTCAAGAAGCCTTTCGCTAAGGCTGTTCTTGTGGAATTGGCAAAGGGATATTTGGAAGCCCATAGAGGGCTATGGTGAAAAAGGAAATATCTTCCGTTCAAAACTGGAAAGAAGCTTTCTGAGAAACTGCTCTGTGTTCTCTTAATTCATCTCACAGAGTTACATCTTTCCCTTCAAGAAGCCTTTCGCTAAGGCTATTCTTGTGGAATTGGCAAAGGGATATTTGGAAGCCCATAGAGGGCTACGGTGAAAAAGGAAATATCTTCCGTTCAAAACTGGAAAGAAGGTTTCTGAGAAACTGCTCTGTGTTCTGTTAATTCATCTCACAGAGTTACATCTTTCCCTTCATGAAGCCTTTCGCTAAGGCTGTTCTTCTGGAATTGGCAAAGGGATATTTGGAAGCCCAAAGAGGGCTATGGTGAAAAAGGAAATATCTTCCGTTCAAAACTGGAAAGAAGCTTTCTGAGAAACTGCTCTGTGTTCTGTTAATTCATCTCACAGAGTTACATCTTTCCCTTCAAGAAGCCTTTCGCTAAGGCTGTTCTTGTGGAATTGGAAAAGGGATATTTGGAAACCCATAGAGGGCTATGGTGAAAAAGGAAATATCTTCCATTCAAAACTGGAAAGAAGCTTTCTGAGAAACTGCTCTGTGTTCTGTTAATTCATCTCACAGAGTTACATCATTCCCTTCAAGAAGCCTTTCGCTAAGGCTGTTCTTGTGGAATTGGCAAAGGGATATTTGGAAGCCCATAGAGGGCTATGGTGAAAAAGGAAATATCTTCCGTTCAAAACTGGAAAGAAGCTTTCTGAGAAACTGCTCTGTGTTCTCTTAATTCATCTCACAGAGTTACATCTTTCCCTTCAAGAAGCCTTTCGCTAAGGCTGTTCTTGTGGAATTGGCAAAGGGATATTTGGAAGCCCCTAGAGGGCTATTGTGAAAAAGGAAATATCTTCCGTTCAAAACTGGAAAGAAGCTGTCTGAGAAACTGCTCTGTGTTCTGTTAATTCATCTCACAGAGTTACATCTTTTCCTTCAAGAAGCCTTTCGCTAAGGCTGTTCTTGTGGAATTGGCAAAGGGATATTTGGAAGCCCATAGAGGGCTATGGTGAAAAAGGAACTATCTTCCGTTCAAAACTGGAAAGAAGCTTTCTGAGAAACTGCTCTGTGTTCTGTTAATCCATCTCACAGAGTTACATCTTTCCCTTCAAGAAGCCTTTCGCTAAGGCTGTTCTTGTGGAATTGGCAAAGGGATATTTGGAAGCCCATAGAGGGCTATGGTGACAAAGGAAATATCTTCCGTTCAAAACTGGAAAGAAGCTTTCTGAGAAACTGCTCTGTGTTCTGTTAATTCATCTCACAGTGTTACATCTTTCCCTTCAAGAAGCCTTTCGCTAAGTCTGTTCTTGTGGAATTGGCAAAGGGATATTTGGAAGACCATAGAGGGCTATGGTGAAAAAGGAAATATCTTCCGTTCAAAACTGGAAAGAAGCTTTCTGAGAAACTGCTCTGTGTTCTGTTAATTCATCACACAGAGTTACATCTTTCCCTTCAAGAAGCCTTTCGCTAAGGCTGTTCTTGTGGAATTGGCAAAGGGATATTTGGAAGCCCATAGAGGGCTATGGTGAAAAAGGAAATATCTAACGTTCAAAACTGGAAAGAAGCTTCTGAGAAACTGCTCTGTGTTCTGTTAATTCATCTCACAGAGTTACATCTTTCCCTTCAAGAAGCTTTTCGCTAAGGCTGTTCTTGTGGAATTGGCAAAGGGATATTTGGAAGCCCATAGAGGGCTATTGTGAAAAAGGAAATATCTTCCGTTCAAAACTGGAAAGAAGCTTTCTGCGAAACTGCTCTGTGTTCTGTTAATTCATCTCACAGAGTTACATCTTTTCCTTCAAGAAGCCTTTCGCTAAGGCTGTTCTTGTGGAATTGGCAAAGGGATATTTGGAAGCCCATAGAGGGCTATGGTGAAAAAGGAAATATCTTCCGTTCAAAACTGGAAAGAAGCTTTCTGAGAAACTGCTCTGTGTTCTGTTAATTCATCTCACAGAGTTACATCTATCCCTTTGAGAAGACTTTCGCTAAGGCTGTTCTTGTGGAATTGTCAAAGGGATATTTGGAATCCCATAGAGGGCTATGGTGAAAAAGGAAATATCTTCCGTTCAAAACTGGAAAGAAGCTTTCTGAGAAACTGCTCTGTGTTCTGTTAATTCATCTCACAGAGTTACATCTTTCCCTTCAAGAAGCCTTTCGCTAAGGCTGTTCTTGTGGAATTGGCAAAGGGATATTTGGAAGCCCATAGAGGGCTATGGTGAAAAAGGAAATATCTTCCGTTCAACACTGGAAAGAAGCTTTCTGAGAAACTGCTCTGTGTTCTGTTAATTCATCTCACAGAGTTACATCTTTCCCTTCAAGAAGCCTTTCGCTAAGGCTGTTCTTGTGGAATTGGCAAAGGGATATTTGGAAGCCCATAGCGGGCTCTGGTGAAAAAGGAAATATCTTCCGTTCAAAACTGGAAAGAAGCTTTCTGAGAAACTGCTCTGTGTTTTGTTAATTCATCTCACAGAGTTACATCTTTCCCTTCAAGAAGCTTTTCGCTAAGGCTGTTCTTGTGGAATTGGCAAAGGGATATTTGGAAGCCCATATAGGGCTATTGTGAAAAAGGAAATATCTTCCGTTCAAAACTGGAAAGAAGCTGTCTGAGAAACTGCTCTGTGTTCTGTTAATTCATCTCACAGAGTTACATCTTTTCCTTCAAGAAGCCTTTCGCTAAGGCTGTTCTTGTGGAATTGGCAAAGGGATATTTGGAAGCCCATAGAGGGCTATGGTGAAAAAGGAAATATCTTCCGTTCAAAACTAGAAAGAAGCTTTCTGAGAAACTGCTCTGTGTTCTGTTAATTCATCTCACAGAGTTACATCTATCCCTTTGAGAAGACTTTCGCTAAGGCTGTTCTTGTGGAATTGTCAAAGGGATATTTGGAATCCCATAGAGGGCTATGGTGAAAAAGGAAATATCTTCCGTTCAAAACTGGAAAGAAGCTTTCTGAGAAACTGCTCTGTGTTCTGTTAATTCATCTCACAGAGTTACATCTTTCCCTTCAAGAAGCCTTTCGCTAAGGCTGTTCTTGTGGAATTGGCAAAGGGATATTTGGAAGCCCATAGAGGGCTATGGTGAAAAAGGAAATGTCTTCCGTTCAAAACAGGAAAGAAGCTTTCTGAGAAACTGCTCTGTGTTCTGTTAATTCATCTCACAGAGTTACATCTTTCCCTTCAAGAAGCCTTTCGCTAAGGCTGTTCTTGTGGAATTGGCAAAGGGATATTTGGAAGCCCATAGAGGGCTATGGTGAAAAAGGAAATATCTTCCGTTCAAAACTGGAAAGAAGCTTTCTGAGAAACTGCTCTGATTTCTGTTAATTCATCTCACAGAGTTACATCTTTCACTTCAAGAAGCCTTTCGCTAAGGCTGTTCTTGTGGAATTGGCAAAGGGATATTTGGAAGCCCATAGAGGGCTATGGTGAAAAAGGAAATATCTTCCGTTCAAAACTGGAAAGAAGCTTTCTGAGAAACTGCTCTGGGTTCTGTTAATTCATCTCACAGAGTTACATCTTTCCCTTCAAGAAGCCTTTCGCTAAGGCTGTTCTTGTGGAATTGGCAAAGGGATATTTGGAAGCCCATAGAGGGCTATGGTGAAAAAGGAACTATCTTCTGTTCAAAACTGGAAAGAAGCTTTCTGAGAAACTGCTCTGTGTTCTGTTAATCCATCTCACAGAGTTACATCTTTCCCTTCAAGAAGCCTTTCGCTAAGGCTGTTCTTGTGGAATTGGCAAAGGGATATTTGGAAGCCCATAGAGGGCTCTGGTGAAAAAGGAAATATCTTCCGTTCAAAACTGGAAAGAAGCTTTCTGAGAAACTGCTCTGTGTTCTGTTAATTCATCTCACAGAGTTACATCTTTCCCTTCAAGAAGCCTTTCGCTAAGGCTGTTCTTGTGGAATTGGCAAAGGGATATTTGGAAGCCCATAGAGGGCTATGGTGAAAAAGGAAATATCTTCCGTTCAAAACTGGAAAGAAGCTTTCTGAGAAACTGCTCTGTGTTCTGTTAATTCATCTCACAGAGTTACATGTTTCCCTTCAAGAAGCCTTTCGCTAAGGCTGTTCTTGTGGAATTGGCAAAGGGATATTTGGAAGCCCGTAGAGGGCTATGGTGAAAAAGGAAATATCTTCCGTTCAAAACTGGAAAGAAGCTTTCTGAGAAACTGCTCTGTGTTCTGCTAATTCATCTCACAGAGTTACATCTTTCCCTTCAAGAAGCCTTTCGCTAAGGCTGTTCTTGTGGAATTGGCAAAGGAATATTTGGAAGCACATAGAGGGCTATGGTGAAAAAGGAAATATCTTCCGTTCAAAACTGGAAAGAAGCTTTCTGAGAAACTGCTCTGTGTTCTGTTAATTCATCTCACAGAGTTACATCTTTCCCTTCAAGAAGCCTTTCGCTAAGGCTGTTCTTGTGGAATTGGCAAAGGGATATTTGGAAGCCCATAGAGGGCTATGGTGAAAAAGGAACTATCTTCCGTTCAAAAATGGAAAGAAGCTTTCTGAGAAACTGCTCTGTGTTCTGTTAATCCATCTCACAGAGTTACATCTTTCCCTTCAAGAAGCGTTTCGCTAAGGCTGTTCTTGTGGAATTGGCAAAGTGATATTTGGAAGCCCATAGAGGGCTATGGTGAAAAAGGAAATATCTTCCGTTCAAAACTGGAAAGAAGCTTTCTGAGAAACTGCTCTGTGTTCTGTTAATTCATCTCACAGAGTTACATCTTTCCCTTCAAGAAGCCTTTCGCTAAGGCTGTTCTTGTGGAATTGGCAAAGGAATATTTGGAAGCCCATAGAGGGCTATGGTGAAAAAGGAAATATCTTCCGTTCAAAACTGGAAAGAAGCTTTCTGAGAAACTGCTCTGTGTTTTGTTAATTCATCTCACAGAGTTACATCTTTCCCTTCAAGAAGCTTTTCGCTAAGGCTGTTCTTGTGGAATTGGCAAAGGGATATTTGGAAGGCCATAGAGGGCTATTGTGAAAAAGGAAATATCTTCCGTTCAAAACTGGAAAGAAGCTGTCTGAGAAACTGCTCTGTGTTCTGTTAATTCATCTCACAGAGTTACAACTTTTCCTTCAAGAAGCCTTTCGCTAAGGCTGTTCTTGTGGAATTGGCAAAGGGATATTTGGAAGCCAATAGAGGGCTATGGTGAAAAAGGAAATATCTTCCGTTCAAAACTGGAAAGAAGCTTTCTGAGAAACTGCTCTGTGTTCTGTTAATTAATCTCACAGAGTTACATCTTTCCCTTCAAGAAGCCTTTCGCTAAGGCTGTTCTTGTGGAATTGGCAAAGGGATATTTGGAAGCCCATAGAGGGCTATGGTGAAAAAGGAAATATCTTCCGTTCAAAACTGGAAAGAAGCTTTCTGAGAAACTGCTCTGTGTTTTGTTAATTCATCTCACAGAGTTACATCTTTCCCTTCAAGAAGGTTTTCGCTAAGGCTGTTCTTGTGGAATTGGCAAAGGGATATTTGGAAGCCCATAGAGGGCTATTGTGAAAAAGGAAATATCATCCGTTCAAAACTGGAAAGAAGCTGTCTGAGAAACTGCTCTGTGTTCTGTTAATTCATCTCACAGAGTTACATCTGTTCCTTCAAGAAGCCTTTCGCTAAGGCTGTTCTTGTGGAATTGGCAAAGGGATATTTGGAAGCCCATAGAGGGCTATGGTGAAAAAGGAAATATCTTCCGTTCAAAACTGGAAAGAAGCTTTCTGAGAAACTGCTCTGTGTTCTGTTAATTCATCTCACAGAGTTACATCTTTCCCTTCAAGAAGCCTTTCGCTAAGGCTGTTCTTGTGGAATTCGCAAAGGGATATTTGGAAGCCCATAGAGGGCTATGGTGAAAAAGGAAATATCTTCCGTTCAAAACTGGAAAGAAGCTTTCTGAGAAACTGCTCTGTGTTCTGTTAATTCATCTCACAGAGTTACATCTTTCCCTTCAAGAAGCCTTTCGCTAAGGCTGTTCTTGTGGAATTGGCAAAGGAATATTTGGAAGCCCATAGAGGGCTATGGTGAAAAAGGAAATATCTTCTGTTCAAAACTGGAAAGAAGCTTTCTGAGAAACTGCTCTGTGTTTTGTTAATTCATCTCACAGAGTTACATCTTTCCCTTCAAGAAGCTTTTAGCTAAGGCTGTTCTTGTGGAATTGGCAAAGGGATATTTGGAAGCCCATAGAGGGCTATTGTGAAAAAGGAAATATCTTCCGTTCAAAACTGGAAAGAAGCTGTCTGAGAAACAGCTCTGTGTTCTGTTAATTCATCTCACAGAGTTACATCTTTTCCTTCAAGAAGCCTTTCGCTAAGGCTGTTCTTTTGGAATTGGCAAAGGGATATTTGGAAGCCCATAGAGGGCTATGGTGAAAAAGGAAATATCTTCCGTTCAAAACAGGAAAGAAGCTTTCTGAGAAACTGCTCTGTGTTCTGTTAATTCATCTCACAGAGTTACATCTATCCCTTCGAGAAGACTTTCGCTAAGGCTGTTCTTGTGGAATTGGCAAAGGGATATTTGGAATCCCATAGAGGGCTATGGTGAAAAAGGAAATATCTTCCGTTCAAAACTGGAAAGAAGCTTTCTGAGAAACTGCTCTGTGATCTGTTAATTCATCTCACGGAGTTACATCTTTCCCTTCAAGAAGCCTTTCGCTAAGGCTGTTCTTGTGGAATTGGCAAAGGGATATTTGGAAGCCCATAGAGGGCTATGGTGAAAAAGGAAATGTCTTCCGTTCAAAACTGGAAAGAACCTTTCTGAGAAACTGCTCTGTGTTCTGTTAATTCATCTCACAGAGTTACATCTTTCCCTTCAAGAAGCCTTTCGCTAAGGCTGTTCTTGTGGAATTGGCAAAGGGATATTTGGAAGCCCATAGCGGGCTATGGTGAAAAAGGAAATATCTTCCGTTCAAAACTGGAAAGAAGCTTTCTGAGAAACTGCTCTGTGTTCTGTTAATTCATCTCACAGAGTTACATCTTTCCCTTCAAGAAGCCTTTCGATAAGGCTGTTCTTGTGGAATTGGCAAAGGGATATTTGGAAGCCCATAGAGGGCTATGGTGAAAAAGGAAATATCTTCCGTTCAAAACTGGAAAGAAGCTTTCTGAGAAACTGCTCTGTGTTCTGTTAATTCATCTCAGAGAGTTACATCTTTCCCTTCAAGAAGCCTTTCGCTAAGGCTGTTCTTGTGGAATTGGCAAAGGGATATTTGGAAGCCCATAGAGGGCTATGGTGAAAAAGGAAATATCTTCCGTTCAAAACTGGAAAGAAGCTTTCTGAGAAACTGCTCTGTGTTCTGTTAATTCATCTCACAGAGTTACATCTTTCCCTTCAAGAAGCCTTTCGCTAAGGCTGTTCTTGTGGAATTGGCAAAGGGATATTTGGAAGCCCATAGAGGGCTATGGTGAAAAAGGAAATATCTTCCGTTCAAAACTGGAAAGAAGCTTTCTGAGAAACTGCTCTGTGTTCTGTTAATTCATCTCACAGAGTTACATCTTTCCCTTCAAGAAGCCTTTCGCTAAGGCTGTTCTTGTGGAACTGGCAAAGGGATATTTGGAAGCCCATAGAGGGCTATGGTGAAAAAGGAAATATCTTCCGTTCAAAACTGGAAAGAAGCTTTCTGAGAAACTGCTCTGTGTTCTGTTAATTCATCTCACAGAGTTACATCTTTCCCTTCAAGAAGCCTTTCGCTAAGGCTGTTCTTGTGGAATTGGCAAAGGGTTATTTGGAAGCCCGTAGAGGGCTATGGTGAAAAAGGAAATATCTTCCGTTCAAAACTGGAAAGAAGCTTTCTGAGAAACTGCTCTGTGTTCTGTTAATTCATCTCACACAGTTACATCTTTCCCTTCAAGAAGCCTTTCGCTAAGGCTGTTCTTGTGGAATTGGCAAAGGGATATTTGGAAGCCCATAGAGGGCTATGGTGAAAAAGGAAATATCTTCCGTTCAAAACTGGAAAGAAGCTTTCTGAGAAACTGCTCTGTGTTCTGTTAATTCATCTCACACAGTTACATCTTTCCCTTCAAGAAGCCTTTCGCTAAGGCTGTTCTTGTGGAATTGGCAAAGGGATATTTGGAAGCCCATAGAGGGCTATGGTGAAAAAGGAAATATCTTCCGTTCAAAACTGGAAAGAAGCTTTCTGAGAAACTGCTCTGTGTTCTGTTAATTCATCTCACAGAGTTACATCTTTCACTTCAAGAAGTCTTTCGCTAAGGCTGTTCTTGTGGAATTGGCAAAGGGATATTTGGAAGCCCATAGAGTGCTATGGTGAAAAAGGAAATATCTTCCGTTCAAAACTGGAAAGAAGCTTTCTGTGAAACTGCTCTGTGTTCTGTTAATTCATCTCACAGAGTTACATCTTTCCCTTCAAGAAGCCTTTCGCTAAGGCTGTTCTTGTGGAATTGGCAAAGGGATATTTGGAAGCCCATAGAGGGCTATGGTGAAAAAGGAAGTATCTTCCGTTCAAAACTGGAAAGAAGCTTTCTGAGAAACTGCTCTGTGTTCTGTTAATTCATCTCACAGAGTTACATCTTTCCCTTCAAGAAGCCTTTCGCTAAGGCTGTTCTTGTGGAATTGGCAAAGGGATATTTGGAAGCCCATAGAGGGCTATGGTGAAAAAGGAAATATCTTCCGTTCAAAACTGGAAAGAAGCTTTCTGAGAAACTGCTCTGTGTTCTGTTAATTCATCTCACAGAGTTACATCTTTCCCTTCATGAAGCCTTTCGCTAAGGCTGTTCTTGTGGAATTGGCAAAGGGATATTTGGAAGCCCATAGAGGGCTATGGTGAAAAAGGAAATATCTTCCGTTCAAAACTGGAAAGAAGCTTTCTGAGAAACTGCTCTGTGTTCTGTTAATTCATCTCACAGAGTTACATCTTTCCCTTCAAGAAGCCTTTCGCTAAGGCTGTTCTTGTGGAATTGGAAAAGGGATATTTGGAAACCCATAGAGGGCTATGGTGAAAAAGGAAATATCTTCCATTCAAAACTGGAAAGAAGCTTTCTGAGAAACTGCTCTGTGTTCTGTTAATTCATCTCACAGAGTTACATCATTCCCTTCCAGAAGCCTTTCGCTAAGGCTGTTCTTGTGGAATTGGCAAAGGGATATTTGGAAGCCCCTAGAGGGCTATTGTGAAAAAGGAAATATCTTCCGTTCAAAACTGGAAAGAAGCTGTCTGAGAAACTGCTCTGTGTTCTGTTAATTCATCTCACAGAGTTACATCTTTTCCTTCAAGAAGCCTTTCGCTAAGGCTGTTCTTGTGGAATTGGCAAAGGGATATTTGGAAGCCCATAGAGGGCTATGGTGAAAAAGGAAATATCTTCCGTTCAAAACTGGAAAGAAGCTTTCTGAGAAACTGCTCTGTGTTCTGTTAATTCATCTCACAGAGTTACATCTTTCCCTTCAAAAAGCCTTTCGCTAAGGCTGTTCTTGTGGAATTGGCAAAGGGATATTTGGAAGCCCATAGAGGGCTATGGTGAAAAAGGAACTATCTTCCGTTCAAAACTGGAAAGAAGCTTTCTGAGAAACTGCTCTGTGTTCTGTTAATCCATCTCACAGAGTTACATCTTTCCCTTCAAGAAGCCTTTCGCTAAGGCTGTTCTTGTGGAATTGGCAAAGGGATATTTGGAAGCCCATAGAGGGCTATGTTGACAAAGGAAATATCTTCCGTTCAAAACTGGAAAGAAGCTTTCTGAGAAACTGCTCTGTGTTCTGTTAATTCATCTCACAGAGTTACATCTTTCCCTTCAAGAAGCCTTTCGCTAAGGCTGTTCTTGTGGAATTGGCAAAGGGATATTTGGAAGACCATAGAGGGCTATGGTGAAAAAGGAAATATCTTCCGTTCAAAACTGGAAAGAAGCTTTCTGAGAAACTGCTCTGTGTTCTGTTAATTCATCTCACAGAGTTACATCTTTCCCTTCAAGAAGCCTTTCGCTAAGGCTGTTCTTGTGGAATTGGCAAAGGGATATTTGGAAGCCCATAGAGGGCTATGGTGAAAAAGGAAATGTCTTCCGTTCAAAACTGGAAAGAAGCTTTCTGAGAAACTGCTCTGTGTTCTGTTAATTCATCTCACAGAGTTACATCTTTCCCTTCAAGAAGCCTTTCGCTAAGGCTGTTCTTGTGGAATTGGCAAAGGGATATTTGGAAGCCCATAGAGGGCTATGGTGAAAAAGGAAATATCTTCCGTTCAAAGCTGGAAAGAAGCTTTCTGAGAAACTGCTCTGATTTCTGTTAATTCATCTCACAGAGTTACATCTTTCACTTCAAGAAGCCTTTCGCTAAGGCTGTTCTTGTGGAATTGGCAAAGGGATATTTGGAAGCCCATAGAGGGCTATGGTGAAAAAGGAAATATCTTCCGTTCAAAACTGGAAAGAAGCTTCCTGAGAAACTGCTCTGTGTTCTGTTAATTCATCTCAGAGAGTTACATCTTTCCCTTCAAGAAGCCTTTCGCTAAGGCTGTTCTTGTGGAATTGGCAAAGGGATATTTGGAAGCCCATAGAGGGCTATGGTGAAAAAGGAACTATCTTCCGTTCAAAACTGGAAAGAAGCTTTCTGAGAAACTGCTCTGTGTTCTGTTAATCCATCTCACAGAGTTACATCTTTCCCTTCAAGAAGCCTTTCGCTAAGGCTGTTCTTGTGGAATTGGCAAAGGGATATTTGGAATCCCATAGAGTGCTATGGTGAAAAAGGAAATATCTTCCGTTCAAAACTGGAAAGAAGCTTTCTGAGAAACTGCTCTGTGTTCTGTTAATTCATCTCACAGAGTTACATCTTTCCCTTCAAGAAGCCTTTCGCTAAGGCTGTTCTTGTGGAATTGGCAAAGGGATATTTGGAAGCCCATAGAGGGCTATGGTGAAAAAGGAAATATCTTCCGTTCAAAACTGGAAAGAAGCTTTCTGAGAAACTGCTCTGTGTTCTGTTAATTCATCTCACAGAGTTACATCTTTCCCTTCAAGAAGCTTTTAGCTAAGGCTGTTCTTGTGGAATTGGCAAAGGGATATTTGGAAGCCCATAGAGGGCTATTGTGAAAAAGGAAATATCTTCCGTTCAAAACTGGAAAGAAGCTGTCTGAGAAACAGCTCTGTGTTCTGTTAATTCATCTCACAGAGTTACATCTTTTCCTTCAAGAAGCCTTTCGCTAAGGCTGTTCTTTTGGAATTGGCAAAGGGATATTTGGAAGCCCATAGAGGGCTATGGTGAAAAAGGAAATATCTTCCGTTCAAAACAGGAAAGAAGCTTTCTGAGAAACTGCTCTGTGTTCTGTTAATTCATCTCACAGAGTTACATCTATCCCTTCGAGAAGACTTTCGCTAAGGCTGTTCTTGTGGAATTGGCAAAGGGATATTTGGAATCCCATAGAGGGCTATGGTGAAAAAGGAAATATCTTCCGTTCAAAACTGGAAAGAAGCTTTCTGAGAAACTGCTCTGTGTTCTGTTAATTCATCTCACAGAGTTACATCTTTCCCTTCAAGAAGCCTTTCGCTAAGGCTGTTCTTGTGGAATTGGCAAAGGGATATTTGGAAGCCCATAGAGGGCTATGGTGAAAAAGGAAATGTCTTCCGTTCAAAACTGGAAAGAAGCTTTCTGAGAAACTGCTCTGTGTTCTGTTAATTCATCTCACAGAGTTACATCTTTCCCTTCAAGAAGCCTTTCGCTAAGGCTGTTCTTGTGGAATTGGCAAAGGGATATTTGGAAGCCCATAGAGGGCTATGGTGAAAAAGGAAATATCTTCCGTTCAAAACTGGAAAGAAGCTTTCTGAGAAACTGCTCTGATTTCTGTTAATTCATCTCACAGAGTTACATCTTTCCCTTCAAGAAGCCTTTCGCTAAGGCTGTTCTTGTGGAATTGGCAAAGGGATATTTGGAAGCCCATAGAGGGCTATGGTGAAAAAGGAAATATCTTCCGTTCAAAACTGGAAAGAAGCTTTCTGAGAAACTGCTCTGTGTTCTGTTAATTCATCTCAGAGAGTTACATCTTTCCCTTCAAGAAGCCTTTCGCTAAGGCTGTTCTTGTGGAATTGGCAAAGGGTTATTTGGAAGCCCATAGAGGGCTATGGTGAAAAAGGAAATATCTTCCGTTCAAAACTGGAAAGAAGCTTTCTGAGAAACTGCTCTGTGTTCTGTTAATCCATCTCACAGAGTTACATCTTTCCCTTCAAGAAGCCTTTCGCTAAGGCTGTTCTTGTGGAATTGGCAAAGGGATATTTGGAAGCCCATAGAGGGCTATGGTGAAAAAGGAAATATCTTCCGTTCAAAACTGGAAAGAAGCTTTCTGAGAAACTGCTCTGTGTTCTGTTAATTCATCTCACAGAGTTACATCTTTCCCTTCAAGAAGCGTTTCGCTAAGGCTGTTCTTGTGGAACTGGCAAAGGGATATTTGGAAGCCCATAGAGGGCTATGGTGAAAAAGGAAATATCTTCCGTTCAAAACTGGAAAGAAGCTTTCTGAGAAACTGCTCTGTGTTCTGTTAATTCATCTCACAGAGTTACATCTTTCCCTTCAAGAAGCCTTTCGCTAAGGCTGTTCTTGTGGAATTGGCAAAGGGTTATTTGGAAGCCCATAGAGGGCTATGGTGAAAAAGGAAATATCTTCCGTTCAAAACTGGAAAGAAGCTTTCTGAGAAACTGCTCTGTGTTCTGTTAATTCATCTCACACAGTTACATCTTTCCCTTCAAGAAGCCTTTCGCTAAGGCTGTTCTTGTGGAATTGGCAAAGGGATATTTGGAAGCCCATAGAGGGCTATGGTGAAAAAGGAAATATCTTCCGTTCAAAACTGGAAAGAAGCTTTCTGAGAAACTGCTCTGTGTTCTGTTAATTCATCTCACACAGTTACATCTTTCCCTTCAAGAAGCCTTTCGCTAAGGCTGTTCTTGTGGAATTGGCAAAGGGATATTTGGAAGCCCATAGAGGGCTATGGTGAAAAAGGAAATATCTTCCGTTCAAAACTGGAAAGAAGCTTTCTGAGAAACTGCTCTGTGTTCTGTTAATTCATCTCACAGAGTTACATCTTTCCCTTCAAGAAGCCTTTCGCTAAGGCTGTTCTTGTGGAATTGGCAAAGGGATATTTGGAAGCCCATAGAGGGCTATGGTGAAAAAGGAAGTATCTTCCGTTCAAAACTGGAAAGAAGCTTTCTGAGAAACTGCTCTGTGTTCTGTTAATTCATCTCACAGAGTTACATCTTTCCCTTCAAGAAGCCTTTCGCTAAGGCTGTTCTTGTGGAATTGGCAAAGGGATATTTGGAAGCCCATAGAGGGCTATGGTGAAAAAGGAAATATCTTCCGTTCAAAACTGGAAAGAAGCTTTCTGAGAAACTGCTCTGTGTTCTGTTAATTCATCTCACAGAGTTACATCTTTCCCTTCATGAAGCCTTTCGCTAAGGCTGTTCTTGTGGAATTGGCAAAGGGATATTTGGAAGCCCATAGAGGGCTATGGTGAAAAAGGAAATATCTTCCGTTCAAAACTGGAAAGAAGCTTTCTGAGAAACTGCTCTGTGTTCTGTTAATTCATCTCACAGAGTTACATCTTTCCCTTCAAGAAGCCTTTCGCTAAGGCTGTTCTTGTGGAATTGGAAAAGGGATATTTGGAAACCCATAGAGGGCTATGGTGAAAAAGGAAATATCTTCCATTCAAAACTGGAAAGAAGCTTTCTGAGAAACTGCTCTGTGTTCTGTTAATTCATCTCACAGAGTTACATCATTCCCTTCCAGAAGCCTTTCGCTAAGGCTGTTCTTGTGGAATTGGCAAAGGGATATTTGGAAGCCCCTAGAGGGCTATTGTGAAAAAGGAAATATCTTCCGTTCAAAACTGGAAAGAAGCTGTCTGAGAAACTGCTCTGTGTTCTGTTAATTCATCTCACAGAGTTACATCTTTTCCTTCAAGAAGCCTTTCGCTAAGGCTGTTCTTGTGGAATTGGCAAAGGGATATTTGGAAGCCCATAGAGGGCTATGGTGAAAAAGGAAATATCTTCCGTTCAAAACTGGAAAGAAGCTTTCTGAGAAACTGCTCTGTGTTCTGTTAATTCATCTCACAGAGTTACATCTTTCCCTTCAAAAAGCCTTTCGCTAAGGCTGTTCTTGTGGAATTGGCAAAGGGATATTTGGAAGCCCATAGAGGGCTATGGTGAAAAAGGAACTATCTTCCGTTCAAAACTGGAAAGAAGCTTTCTGAGAAACTGCTCTGTGTTCTGTTAATCCATCTCACAGAGTTACATCTTTCCCTTCAAGAAGCCTTTCGCTAAGGCTGTTCTTGTGGAATTGGCAAAGGGATATTTGGAAGCCCATAGAGGGCTATGTTGACAAAGGAAATATCTTCCGTTCAAAACTGGAAAGAAGCTTTCTGAGAAACTGCTCTGTGTTCTGTTAATTCATCTCACAGAGTTACATCTTTCCCTTCAAGAAGCCTTTCGCTAAGGCTGTTCTTGTGGAATTGGCAAAGGGATATTTGGAAGACCATAGAGGGCTATGGTGAAAAAGGAAATATCTTCCGTTCAAAACTGGAAAGAAGCTTTCTGAGAAACTGCTCTGTGTTCTGTTAATTCATCTCACAGAGTTACATCTTTCCCTTCAAGAAGCCTTTCGCTAAGGCTGTTCTTGTGGAATTGGCAAAGGGATATTTGGAAGCCCATAGAGGGCTATGGTGAAAAAGGAAATGTCTTCCGTTCAAAACTGGAAAGAAGCTTTCTGAGAAACTGCTCTGTGTTCTGTTAATTCATCTCACAGAGTTACATCTTTCCCTTCAAGAAGCCTTTCGCTAAGGCTGTTCTTGTGGAATTGGCAAAGGGATATTTGGAAGCCCATAGAGGGCTATGGTGAAAAAGGAAATATCTTCCGTTCAAAGCTGGAAAGAAGCTTTCTGAGAAACTGCTCTGATTTCTGTTAATTCATCTCACAGAGTTACATCTTTCACTTCAAGAAGCCTTTCGCTAAGGCTGTTCTTGTGGAATTGGCAAAGGGATATTTGGAAGCCCATAGAGGGCTATGGTGAAAAAGGAAATATCTTCCGTTCAAAACTGGAAAGAAGCTTCCTGAGAAACTGCTCTGTGTTCTGTTAATTCATCTCAGAGAGTTACATCTTTCCCTTCAAGAAGCCTTTCGCTAAGGCTGTTCTTGTGGAATTGGCAAAGGGATATTTGGAAGCCCATAGAGGGCTATGGTGAAAAAGGAACTATCTTCCGTTCAAAACTGGAAAGAAGCTTTCTGAGAAACTGCTCTGTGTTCTGTTAATCCATCTCACAGAGTTACATCTTTCCCTTCAAGAAGCCTTTCGCTAAGGCTGTTCTTGTGGAATTGGCAAAGGGATATTTGGAATCCCATAGAGTGCTATGGTGAAAAAGGAAATATCTTCCGTTCAAAACTGGAAAGAAGCTTTCTGAGAAACTGCTCTGTGTTCTGTTAATTCATCTCACAGAGTTACATCTTTCCCTTCAAGAAGCCTTTCGCTAAGGCTGTTCTTGTGGAATTGGCAAAGGGATATTTGGAAGCCCATAGAGGGCTATGGTGAAAAAGGAAATATCTTCCGTTCAAAACTGGAAAGAAGCTTTCTGAGAAACTGCTCTGTGTTCTGTTAATTCATCTCACAGAGTTACATCTTTCCCTTCAAGAAGCTTTTAGCTAAGGCTGTTCTTGTGGAATTGGCAAAGGGATATTTGGAAGCCCATAGAGGGCTATTGTGAAAAAGGAAATATCTTCCGTTCAAAACTGGAAAGAAGCTGTCTGAGAAACAGCTCTGTGTTCTGTTAATTCATCTCACAGAGTTACATCTTTTCCTTCAAGAAGCCTTTCGCTAAGGCTGTTCTTTTGGAATTGGCAAAGGGATATTTGGAAGCCCATAGAGGGCTATGGTGAAAAAGGAAATATCTTCCGTTCAAAACAGGAAAGAAGCTTTCTGAGAAACTGCTCTGTGTTCTGTTAATTCATCTCACAGAGTTACATCTATCCCTTCGAGAAGACTTTCGCTAAGGCTGTTCTTGTGGAATTGGCAAAGGGATATTTGGAATCCCATAGAGGGCTATGGTGAAAAAGGAAATATCTTCCGTTCAAAACTGGAAAGAAGCTTTCTGAGAAACTGCTCTGTGTTCTGTTAATTCATCTCACAGAGTTACATCTTTCCCTTCAAGAAGCCTTTCGCTAAGGCTGTTCTTGTGGAATTGGCAAAGGGATATTTGGAAGCCCATAGAGGGCTATGGTGAAAAAGGAAATGTCTTCCGTTCAAAACTGGAAAGAAGCTTTCTGAGAAACTGCTCTGTGTTCTGTTAATTCATCTCACAGAGTTACATCTTTCCCTTCAAGAAGCCTTTCGCTAAGGCTGTTCTTGTGGAATTGGCAAAGGGATATTTGGAAGCCCATAGAGGGCTATGGTGAAAAAGGAAATATCTTCCGTTCAAAACTGGAAAGAAGCTTTCTGAGAAACTGCTCTGATTTCTGTTAATTCATCTCACAGAGTTACATCTTTCCCTTCAAGAAGCCTTTCGCTAAGGCTGTTCTTGTGGAATTGGCAAAGGGATATTTGGAAGCCCATAGAGGGCTATGGTGAAAAAGGAAATATCTTCCGTTCAAAACTGGAAAGAAGCTTTCTGAGAAACTGCTCTGTGTTCTGTTAATTCATCTCAGAGAGTTACATCTTTCCCTTCAAGAAGCCTTTCGCTAAGGCTGTTCTTGTGGAATTGGCAAAGGGTTATTTGGAAGCCCATAGAGGGCTATGGTGAAAAAGGAAATATCTTCCGTTCAAAACTGGAAAGAAGCTTTCTGAGAAACTGCTCTGTGTTCTGTTAATCCATCTCACAGAGTTACATCTTTCCCTTCAAGAAGCCTTTCGCTAAGGCTGTTCTTGTGGAATTGGCAAAGGGATATTTGGAAGCCCATAGAGGGCTATGGTGAAAAAGGAAATATCTTCCGTTCAAAACTGGAAAGAAGCTTTCTGAGAAACTGCTCTGTGTTCTGTTAATTCATCTCACAGAGTTACATCTTTCCCTTCAAGAAGCGTTTCGCTAAGGCTGTTCTTGTGGAACTGGCAAAGGGATATTTGGAAGCCCATAGAGGGCTATGGTGAAAAAGGAAATATCTTCCGTTCAAAACTGGAAAGAAGCTTTCTGAGAAACTGCTCTGTGTTCTGTTAATTCATCTCACAGAGTTACATCTTTCCCTTCAAGAAGCCTTTCGCTAAGGCTGTTCTTGTGGAATTGGCAAAGGGTTATTTGGAAGCCCATAGAGGGCTATGGTGAAAAAGGAAATATCTTCCGTTCAAAACTGGAAAGAAGCTTTCTGAGAAACTGCTCTGTGTTCTGTTAATTCATCTCACACAGTTACATCTTTCCCTTCAAGAAGCCTTTCGCTAAGGCTGTTCTTGTGGAATTGGCAAAGGGATATTTGGAAGCCCATAGAGGGCTATGGTGAAAAAGGAAATATCTTCCGTTCAAAACTGGAAAGAAGCTTTCTGAGAAACTGCTCTGTGTTCTGTTAATTCATCTCACACAGTTACATCTTTCCCTTCAAGAAGCCTTTCGCTAAGGCTGTTCTTGTGGAATTGGCAAAGGGATATTTGGAAGCCCATAGAGGGCTATGGTGAAAAAGGAAATATCTTCCGTTCAAAACTGGAAAGAAGCTTTCTGAGAAACTGCTCTGTGTTCTGTTAATTCATCTCACAGAGTTACATCTTTCCCTTCAAGAAGTCTTTCGCTAAGGCTGTTCTTGTGGAATTGGCAAAGGGATATTTGGAAGCCCATAGAGTGCTATGGTGAAAAAGGAAATATCTTCCGTTCAAAACTGGAAAGAAGCTTTCTGTGAAACTGCTCTGTGTTCTGTTAATTCATCTCACAGAGTTACATCTTTCCCTTCAAGAAGCCTTTCGCTAAGGCTGTTCTTGTGGAATTGGCAAAGGGATATTTGGAAGCCCATAGAGGGCTATGGTGAAAAAGGAAGTATCTTCCGTTCAAAACTGGAAAGAAGCTTTCTGAGAAACTGCTCTGTGTTCTGTTAATTCATCTCACAGAGTTACATCTTTCCCTTCAAGAAGCCTTTCGCTAAGGCTATTCTTGTGGAATTGGCAAAGGGATATTTGGAAGCCCATAGAGGGCTATGGTGAAAAAGGAAATATCTTCCGTTCAAAACTGGAAAGAAGCTTTCTGAGAAACTGCTCTGTGTTCTGTTAATTCATCTCACAGAGTTACATCTTTCCCTTCATGAAGCCTTTCGCTAAGGCTGTTCTTGTGGAATTGGCAAAGGGATATTTGGAAGCCCATAGAGGGCTATGGTGAAAAAGGAAATATCTTCCGTTCAAAACTGGAAAGAAGCTTTCTGAGAAACTGCTCTGTGTTCTGTTAATTCATCTCACAGAGTTACATCTTTCCCTTCAAGAAGCCTTTCGCTAAGGCTGTTCTTGTGGAATTGGAAAAGGGATATTTGGAAACCCATAGAGGGCTATGGTGAAAAAGGAAATATCTTCCATTCAAAACTGGAAAGAAGCTTTCTGAGAAACTGCTCTGTGTTCTGTTAATTCATCTCACAGAGTTACATCATTCCCTTCCAGAAGCCTTTCGCTAAGGCTGTTCTTGTGGAATTGGCAAAGGGATATTTGGAAGCCCCTAGAGGGCTATTGTGAAAAAGGAAATATCTTCCGTTCAAAACTGGAAAGAAGCTGTCTGAGAAACTGCTCTGTGTTCTGTTAATTCATCTCACAGAGTTACATCTTTCCCTTCAAGAAGCCTTTCGCTAAGGCTGTTCTTGTGGAATTGGCAAAGGGATATTTGGAAGCCCATAGAGGGCTATGGTGAAAAAGGAAATATCTTCCGTTCAAAACTGGAAAGAAGCTTTCTGAGAAACTGCTCTGATTTCTGTTAATTCATCTCACAGAGTTACATCTTTCCCTTCAAGAAGCCTTTCGCTAAGGCTGTTCTTGTGGAATTGGCAAAGGGATATTTGGAAGCCCATAGAGGGCTATGGTGAAAAAGGAACTATCTTCCGTTCAAAACTGGAAAGAAGCTTTCTGAGAAACTGCTCTGTGTTCTGTTAATCCATCTCACAGAGTTACATCTTTCCCTTCAAGAAGCCTTTCGCTAAGGCTGTTCTTGTGGAATTGGCAAAGGGATATTTGGAAGCCCATAGAGGGCTATGGTGACAAAGGAAATATCTTCCGTTCAAAACTGGAAAGAAGCTTTCTGAGAAACTGCTCTGTGTTCTGTTAATTCATCTCACAGAGTTACATCTTTCCCTTCAAGAAGCCTTTCGCTAAGGCTGTTCTTGTGGAATTGGCAAAGGGATATTTGGAAGACCATAGAGGGCTATGGTGAAAAAGGAAATATCTTCCGTTCAAAACTGGAAAGAAGCTTTCTGAGAAACTGCTCTGTGTTCTGTTAATTCATCTCACAGAGTTACATCTTTCCCTTCAAGAAGCCTTTCGCTAAGGCTGTTCTTGTGGAATTGGCAAAGGGATATTTGGAAGCCCATAGAGGGCTATGGTGAAAAAGGAAATGTCTTCCGTTCAAAACTGGAAAGAAGCTTTCTGAGAAACTGCTCTGTGTTCTGTTAATTCATCTCACAGAGTTACATCTTTCCCTTCAAGAAGCCTTTCGCTAAGGCTGTTCTTGTGGAATTGGCAAAGGGATATTTGGAAGCCCATAGAGGGCTATGGTGAAAAAGGAAATATCTTCCGTTCAAAACTGGAAAGTAGCTTTCTGAGAAACTGCTCTGATTTCTGTTAATTCATCTCACAGAGTTACATCTTTCACTTCAAGAAGCCTTTCGCTAAGGCTGTTCTTGTGGAATTGGCAAAGGGATATTTGGAAGCCCATAGAGGGCTATGGTGAAAAAGGAAATATCTTCCGTTCAAAACTGGAAAGAAGCTTCCTGAGAAACTGCTCTGTGTTCTGTTAATTCATCTCAGAGAGTTACATCTTTCCCTTCAAGAAGCCTTTCGCTAAGGCTGTTCTTGTGGAATTGGCAAAGGGATATTTGGAAGCCCATAGAGGG
Organism: Chlorocebus sabaeus; assembly: GCF_047675955.1. NCBI lineage: Eukaryota > Metazoa > Chordata > Mammalia > Primates > Cercopithecidae > Chlorocebus > Chlorocebus sabaeus. The sequence goes on along the minus strand of NW_027327483.1, from coordinate 380,341 downwards.
CTATGGTGAAAAAGGAACTATCTTCCGTTCAAAACTGGAAAGAAGCTTTCTGAGAAACTGCTCTGTGTTCTGTTAATCCATCTCACAGAGTTACATCTTTCCCTTCAAGAAGCCTTTCGCTAAGGCTGTTCTTGTGGAATTGGCAAAGGGATATTTGGAAGCCCATAGAGGGCTATGGTGAAAAAGGAAATATCTTCCGTTCAAAACTGGAAAGAAGCTTTCTGAGAAACTGCTCTGTGTTCTGTTAATTCATCTCACAGAGTTACATCTTTCCCTTCAAGAAGCCTTTCGCTAAGGCTGTTCTTGTGGAATTCGCAAAGGGATATTTGGAAGCCCATAGAGGGCTATGGTGAAAAAGAAAATATCTTCCGTTCAAAAGTGGAAAGAAGCTTTCTGAGAAACTGCTCTGTGTTCTGTTAATTCATCTCACAGAGTTACATCTTTCCCTTCAAGAAGCCTTTCGCTAAGGCTGTTCTTGTGGAATTGGCAAAGGAATATTTGGAAGCCCATAGAGGGCTATGGTGAAAAAGGAAATATCTTCCGTTCAAAACTGGAAAGAAGCTTTCTGAGAAACTGCTCTGTGTTTTGTTAATTCATCTCACAGAGTTACATCTTTCCCTTCAAGAAGCTTTTAGCTAAGGCTGTTCTTGTGGAATTGGCAAAGGGATATTTGGAAGCCCATAGAGGGCTATTGTGAAAAAGGAAATATCTTCCGTTCAAAACTGGAAAGAAGCTGTCTGAGAAACAGCTCTGTGTTCCGTTAATTCATCTCACAGAGTTACATCTTTTCCTTCAAGAAGCCTTTCGCTAAGGCTGTTCTTTTGGAATTGGCAAAGGGATATTTGGAAGCCCATAGAGGGCTATGGTGAAAAAGGAAATATCTTCCGTTCAAAACAGGAAAGAAGCTTTCTGAGAAACTGCTCTGTGTTCTGTTAATTCATCTCACAGAGTTACATCTATCCCTTCGAGAAGACTTTCGCTAAGGCTGTTCTTGTGGAATTGGCAAAGGGATATTTGGAATCCCATAGAGGGCTATGGTGAAAAAGGAAATATCTTCCGTTCAAAACTGGAAAGAAGCTTTCTGAGAAACTGCTCTGTGTTCTGTTAATTCATCTCACAGAGTTACATCTTTCCCTTCAAGAAGCCTTTCGCTAAGGCTGTTCTTGTGGAATTGGCAAAGGGATATTTGGAAGCCCATAGAGGGCTATGGTGAAAAAGGAAATGTCTTCCGTTCAAAACTGGAAAGAAGCTTTCTGAGAAACTGCTCTGTGTTCTGTTAATTCATCTCACAGAGTTACATCTTTCCCTTCAAGAAGCCTTTCGCTAAGGCTGTTCTTGTGGAATTGGCAAAGGGATATTTGGAAGCCCATAGAGGGCTATGGTGAAAAAGGAAATAACTTCCGTTCAAAACTGGAAAGAAGCTTTCTGAGAAACTGCTCTGATTTCTGTTAATTCATCTCACAGAGTTACATCTTTCCCTTCAAGAAGCCTTTCGCTAAGGCTGTTCTTGTGGAATTGGCAAAGGGATATTTGGAAGCCCATAGAGGGCTATGGTGAAAAAGGAAATATCTTCCGTTCAAAACTGGAAAGAAGCTTTCTGAGAAACTGCTCTGTGTTCTGTTAATTCATCTCAGAGAGTTACATCTTTCCCTTCAAGAAGCCTTTCGCTAAGGCTGTTCTTGTGGAATTGGCAAAGGGATATTTGGAAGCCCATAGAGGGCTATGGTGAAAAAGGAAATATCTTCCGTTCAAAACTGGAAAGAAGCTTTCTGAGAAACTGCTCTGTGTTCTGTTAATCCATCTCACAGAGTTAAATCTTTCCCTTCAAGAAGCCTTTCGCTAAGGCTGTTCTTGTGGAATTGGCAAAGGGATATTTGGAAGCCCATAGAGGGCTATGGTGAAAAAGGAAATATCTTCCGTTCAAAACTGGAAAGAAGCTTTCTGAGAAACTGCTCTGTGTTCTGTTAATTCATCTCACAGAGTTACATCTTTCCCTTCAAGAAGCGTTTCGCTAAGGCTGTTCTTGTGGAACTGGCAAAGGGATATTTGGAAGCCCATAGAGGGCTATGGTGAAAAAGGAAATATCTTCCGTTCAAAACTGGAAAGAAGCTTTCTGAGAAACTGCTCTGTGTTCTGTTAATTCATCTCACAGAGTTACATCTTTCCCTTCAAGAAGCCTTTCGCTAAGGCTGTTCTTGTGGAATTGGCAAAGGGTTATTTGGAAGCCCATAGAGGGCTATGGTGAAAAAGGAAATATCTTCCGTTCAAAACTGGAAAGAAGCTTTCTGAGAAACTGCTCTGTGTTCTGTTAATTCATCTCACACAGTTACATCTTTCCCTTCAAGAAGCCTTTCGCTAAGGCTGTTCTTGTGGAATTGGCAAAGGGATATTTGGAAGCCCATAGAGGGCTATGGTGAAAAAGGAAATATCTTCCTTTCAAAACTGGAAAGAAGCTTTCTGAGAAACTGCTCTGTGTTCTGTTAATTCATCTCACACAGTTACATCTTTCCCTTCAAGAAGCCTTTCGCTAAGGCTGTTCTTCTGGAATTGGCAAAGGGATATTTGGAAGCCCATAGAGGGCTATGGTGAAAAAGGAAATATCTTCCGTTCAAAACTGGAAAGAAGCTTTCTGAGAAACTGCTCTGTGTTCTGTTAATTCATCTCACAGAGTTACATCTTTCCCTTCAAGAAGTCTTTCGCTAAGGCTGTTCTTGTGGAATTGGCAAAGGGATATTTGGAAGCCCATAGAGTGCTATGGTGAAAAAGGAAATATCTTCCGTTCAAAACTGGAAAGAAGCTTTCTGAGAAACTGCTCTGTGTTCTGTTAATTCATCTCACAGAGTTACATCTTTCCCTTCAAGAAGCCTTTCGCTAAGGCTGTTCTTGTGGAATTGGCAAAGGGATATTTGGAAGCCCATAGAGGGCTATGGTGAAAAAGGAAATATCTTCCGTTCAAAACTGGAAAGAAGCTTTCTGAGAAACTGCTCTGTGTTCTGTTAATTCATCTCACAGAGTTACATCTTTCCCTTCAAGAAGCCTTTCGCTAAGGCTATTCTTGTGGATTTGGCAAAGGGATATTTGGAAGCCCATAGAGGGCTATGGTGAAAAAGGAAATATCTTCCGTTCAAAACTGGAAAGAAGCTTTCTGAGAAACTGCTCTGTGTTCTGTTAATTCATCTCACAGAGTTACATCTTTCCCTTCATGAAGCCTTTCGCTAAGGCTGTTCTTGTGGAATTGGCAAAGGGATATTTGGAAGCCCATAGAGGGCTATGGTGAAAAAGGAAATATCTTCCGTCCAAAACTGGAAAGAAGCTTTCTGAGAAACTGCTCTGTGTTCTGTTAATTCATCTCACAGAGTTACATCTTTCCCTTCAAGAAGCCTTTTGCTAAGGCTGTTCTTGTGGAATTGGAAAAGGGATATTTGGAAACCCATAGAGGGCTATGGTGAAAAAGGAAATATCTTCCATTCAAAACTGGAAAGAAGCTTTCTGAGAAACTGCTCTGTGTTCTGTTAATTCATCTCACAGAGTTACATCATTCCCTTCAAGAAGCCTTTCGCTAAGGCTGTTCTTGTGGAATTGGCAAAGGGATATTTGGAAGCCCATAGAGGGCTATGGTGAAAAAGGAAATATCTTCCGTTCAAAACTGGAAAGAAGCTTTCTGAGAAACTGCTCTGTGTTTTGTTAATTCATCTCACAGAGTTACATCTTTCCCTTCAAGAAGCCTTTCGCTAAGGCTGTTCTTGTGGAATTGGCAAAGGGATATTTGGAAGCCCCTAGAGGGCTATTGTGAAAAAGGAAATATCTTCCGTTCAAAACTGGAAAGAAGCTGTCTGAGAAACTGCTCTGTGTTCTGTTAATTCATCTCACAGAGTTACATCTTTTCCTTCAAGAAGCCTTTCGCTAAGGCTGTTCTTGTGGAATTGGCAAAGGGATATTTGGAAGCCCATAGAGGGCTATGGTGAAAAAGGAAATATCTTCCGTTCAAAACTGGAAAGAAGCTTTCTGAGAAACTGCTCTGTGTTCTGTTAATTCATCTCACAGAGTTACATCTTTCCCTTCAAAAAGCCTTTCGCTAAGGCTGTTCTTGTGGAATTGGCAAAGGGATATTTGGAAGCCCATAGAGGGCTATGGTGAAAAAGGAACTATCTTCCGTTCAAAACTGGAAAGAAGCTTTCTGAGAAACTGCTCTGTGTTCTGTTAATCCATCTCACAGAGTTACATCTTTCCCTTCAAGAAGCCTTTCGCTAAGGCTGTTCTTGTGGAATTGGCAAAGGGATATTTGGAAGCCCATAGAGGGCTGTGGTGACAAAGGAAATATCTTCCGTTCAAAACTGGAAAGAAGCTTTCTGAGAAACTGCTCTGTGTTCTGTGAATTCACTCACAGTGTTACATCTTTCCCTTCAAGAAGCCTTTCGCTAAGTCTGTTCTTGTGGAATTGGCAAAGGGATATTTGGAAGACCATAGAGGGCTATGGTGAAAAAGGAAATATCTTCCGTTCAAAACTGGAAAGAAGCTTTCTGAGAAACTGCTCTGTGTTCTGTTAATTCATCACACAGAGTTACATCTTTCCCTTCAAGAAGCCTTTCGCTAAGGCTGTTCTTGTGGAATTGGCAAAGGGATATTTGGAACCCATAGAGGGCTATGGTGAAAATGGAAATATCTAACGTTCAAAACTGGAAAGAAGCTTTCTGAGAAACTGCTCTGTGTTCTGTTAATTCATCTCACAGAGTTACATCTTTCCCTTCAAGAAGCCTTTCGCTAAGGCTGTTCTTGTGGAATTGGCAAAGGAATATTTGGAAGCCCATAGAGGGCTCTGGTGAAAAAGGAAATATCTTCCGTTCAAAACTGGAAAGAAGCTTTCTGAGAAACTGCTCTGTGTTTTGTTAATTCATCTCACAGAGTTACATCTTTCCCTTCAAGAAGCTTTTCGCTAAGTCTGTTCTTGTGGAATTGGCAAAGGGATATTTGGAAGCCCATAGAGGGCTATTGTGAAAAAGGAAATATCTTCCGTTCAAAACTGGAAAGAAGCTGTCTGAGAAACTGCTTTGTGTTCTGTTAATTCATCTCACAGAGTTACATCTTTTCCTTCAAGAAGCCTTTCGCTAAGGCTGTTCTTGTGGAATTGGCAAAGGGATATTTGGAAGCCCATAGAGGGCTATGGTGAAAAAGGAAATATCTTCCGTTCAAAACTGGAAAGAAGCTTTCTGAGAAACTGCTCTGTGTTCTGTTAATTCATCTCACAGAGTTACATCTATCCCTTTGAGAAGACTTTCGCTAAGGCTGTTCTTGTGGAATTGTCAAAGGGATATTTGGAATCCCATAGAGGGCTATGGTGAAAAAGGAAATATCTTCCGTTCAAAACTGGAAAGAAGCTTTCTGAGAAACTGCTCTGTGTTCTGTTAATTCATCTCACAGAGTTACATCTTTCCCTTCAAGAAGCCTTTCGCTAAGGCTGTTCTTGTGGAATTGGCAAAGGGATATTTGGAAGCCCATAGAGGGCTATGGTGAAAAAGGAAATATCTTCCGTTCCACACTGGAAAGAAGCTTTCTGAGAAACTGCTCTGTGTTCTGTTAATTCATCTCACAGAGTTACATCTTTCCCTTCAAGAAGCCTTTCGCTAAGGCTGTTCTTGTGGAATTGGCAAAGGAATATTTGGAAGCCCATAGAGGGCTCTGGTGAAAAAGGAAATATCTTCCGTTCAAAACTGGAAAGAAGCTGTCTGAGAAACTGCTCTGTGTTCTGTTAATTCATCTCACAGAGTTACATCTTTCCCTTCAAGAAGCCTTCGCTAAGGCTGTTCTTGTGGAATTGGCAAAGGGATATTTGGAAGCCCATAGAGGGCTATGGTGAAAAAGGAAATATCTTCCGTTCAAAACTGGAAAGAAGCTTTCTGAGAAACTGCTCTGTGTTCTGTTAATTCATCTCACAGAGTTACATCTTTCCCTTCAAGAAGTCTTTCGCTAAGGCTGTTCTTGTGGAATTGGCAAAGGGATATTTGGAAGCCCATAGAGTGCTATGGTGAAAAAGGAAATATCTTCCGTTCAAAACTGGAAAGAAGCTTTCTGAGAAACTGCTCTGTGTTCTGTTAATTCATCTCACAGAGTTACATCTTTCCCTTCAAGAAGCCTTTCGCTAAGGCTGTTCTTGTGGAATTGGCAAAGGGATATTTGGAAGCCCATAGAGGGCTATGGTGAAAAAGGAAATACCTTCCGTTCAAAACTGGAAAGAAGCTTTCTGAGAAACTGCTCTGTGTTCTGTTAATTCATCTCACAGAGTTACATCTTTCCCTTCAAGAAGCCTTTCGCTAAGGCTATTCTTGTGGATTTGGCAAAGGGATATTTGGAAGCCCATAGAGGGCTATGGTGAAAAAGGAAATATCTTCCGTTCAAAACTGGAAAGAAGCTTTCTGAGAAACTGCTCTGTGTTCTGTTAATTCATCTCACAGAGTTACATCTTTCCCTTCATGAAGCCTTTCGCTAAGGCTGTTCTTGTGGAATTGGCAAAGGGATATTTGGAAGCCCATAGAGGGCTATGGTGAAAAAGGAAATATCTTCCGTTCAAAACTGGAAAGAAGCTTTCTGAGAAACTGCTCTGTGTTCTGTTAATTCATCTCACAGAGTTACATCTTTCCCTTCAAGAAGCCTTTTGCTAAGGCTGTTCTTGTGGAATTGGAAAAGGGATATTTGGAAACCCATAGAGGGCTATGGTGAAAAAGGAAATATCTTCCATTCAAAACTGGAAAGAAGCTTTCTGAGAAACTGCTCTGTGTTCTGTTAATTCATCTCACAGAGTTACATCATTCCCTTCAAGAAGCCTTTCGCTAAGGCTGTTCTTGTGGAATTGGCAAAGGGATATTTGGAAGCCCATAGAGGGCTATGGTGAAAAAGGAAATATCTTCCGTTCAAAACTGGAAAGAAGCTTTCTGAGAAACTGCTCTGTGTTTTGTTAATTCATCTCACAGAGTTACATCTTTCCCTTCAAGAAGCCTTTCGCTAAGGCTGTTCTTGTGGAATTGGCAAAGGGATATTTGGAAGCCCCTAATGGGCTATTGTGAAAAAGGAAATATCTTCCGTTCAAAACTGGAAAGAAGCTGTCTGAGAAACTGCTCTGTGTTCTGTTAATTCATCTCACAGAGTTACATCTTTTCCTTCAAGAAGCCTTTCGCTAAGGCTGTTCTTGTGGAATTGGCAAAGGGATATTTGGAAGCCCATAGAGGGCTATGGTGAAAAAGGAAATATCTTCCGTTCAAAACTGGAAAGAAGCTTTCTGAGAAACTGATCTGTGTTCTGTTAATTCATCTCACAGAGTTACATCTTTCCCTTCAAAAAGCCTTTCGCTAAGGCTGTTCTTGTGGAATTGGCAAAGGGATATTTGGAAGCCCATAGAGGGCTATGGTGAAAAAGGAACTATCTTCCGTTCAAAACTGGAAAGAAGCTTTCTGAGAAACTGCTCTGTGTTCTGTTAATCCATCTCACAGAGTTACATCTTTCCCTTCAAGAAGCCTTTCGCTAAGGCTGTTCTTGTGGAATTGGCAAAGGGATATTTGGAAGCCCATAGAGGGCTATGGTGACAAAGGAAATATCTTCCGTTCAAAACTGGAAAGAAGCTTTCTGAGAAACTGCTCTGTGTTCTGTGAATTCATCTCACAGTGTTACATCTTTCCCTTCAAGAAGCCTTTCGCTAAGTCTGTTCTTGTGGAATTGGCAAAGGGATATTTGGAAGACCATAGAGGGCTATGGTGAAAAAGGAAATATCTTCCGTTCAAAACTGGAAAGAAGCTTTCTGAGAAACTGCTCTGTGTTCTGTTAATTCATCACACAGAGTTACATCTTTCCCTTCAAGAAGCCTTTCGCTAAGGCTGTTCTTGTGGAATTGGCAAAGGGATATTTGGAAGCCCATAGAGGGCTATGGTGAAAATGGAAATATCTAACGTTCAAAACTGGAAAGAAGCTTTCTGAGAAACTGCTCTGTGTTCTGTTAATTCATCTCACAGAGTTACATCTTTCCCTTCAAGAAGCCTTTCGCTAAGGCTGTTCTTCTGGAATTGGCAAAGGAATATTTGGAAGCCCATAGAGGGCTCTGGTGAAAAAGGAAATATCTTCCGTTCAAAACTGGAAAGAAGCTTTCTGAGAAACTGCTCTGTGTTTTGTTAATTCATCTCACAGAGTTACATCTTTCCCTTCAAGAAGCTTTTCGCTAAGTCTGTTCTTGTGGAATTGGCAAAGGGATATTTGGAAGCCCATAGAGGGCTATTGTGAAAAAGGAAATATCTTCCGTTCAAAACTGGAAAGAAGCTGTCTGAGAAACTGCTTTGTGTTCTGTTAATTCATCTCACAGAGTTACATCTTTTCCTTCAAGAAGCCTTTCGCTAAGGCTGTTCTTGTGGAATTGGCAAAGGGATATTTGGAAGCCCATAGAGGGCTATGGTGAAAAAGGAAATATCTTCCGTTCAAAACTGGAAAGAAGCTTTCTGAGAAACTGCTCTGTGTTCTGTTAATTCATCTCACAGAGTTACATCTATCCCTTTGAGAAGACTTTCGCTAAGGCTGTTCTTGTGGAATTGTCAAAGGGATATTTGGAATCCCATAGAGGGCTATGGTGAAAAAGGAAATATCTTCCGTTCAAAACTGGAAAGAAGCTTTCTGAGAAACTGCTCTGTGTTCTGTTAATTCATCTCACAGAGTTACATCTTTCCCTTCAAGAAGCCTTTCGCTAAGGCTGTTCTTGTGGAATTGGCAAAGGGATATTTGGAAGCCCATAGAGGGCTATGGTGAAAAAGGAAATATCTTCCGTTCAACACTGGAAAGAAGCTTTCTGAGAAACTGCTCTGTGTTCTGTTAATTCATCTCACAGAGTTACATCTTTCCCTTCAAGAAGCCTTTCGCTAAGGCTGTTCTTGTGGAATTGGCAAAGGAATATTTGGAAGCCCATAGAGGGCTCTGGTGAAAAAGGAAATATCTTCCGTTCAAAACTGGAAAGAAGCTTTCTGAGAAACTGCTCTGTGTTTTGTTAATTCATCTCACAGAGTTACATCTTTCCCTTCAAGAAGCTTTTCGCTAAGGCTGTTCTTGTGGAATTGGCAAAGGGATATTTGGAAGCCCATAGAGGGCTATTGTGAAAAAGGAAATATCTTCCGTTCAAAACTGGAAAGAAGCTGTCTGAGAAACTGCTCTGTGTTCTGTTAATTCATCTCACAGAGTTACATCTTTTCCTTCAAGAAGCCTTTCGCTAAGGCTGTTCTTGTGGAATTGGCAAAGGGATATTTGGAAGCCCATAGAGGGCTATGGTGAAAAAGGAAATATCTTCCGTTCAAAACTGGAAAGAAGCTTTCTGAGAAACTGCTCTGTGTTCTGTTAATTCATCTCACAGAGTTACATCTATCCCTTTGAGAAGACTTTCGCTAAGGCTGTTCTTGTGGAATTGTCAAAGGGATATTTGGAATCCCATAGAGGGCTATGGTGAAAAAGGAAATATCTTCCGTTCAAAACTGGAAAGAAGCTTTCTGAGAAACTGCTCTGTGTTTTGTTAATTCATTTCACAGAGTTACATCTTTCCCTTCAAGAAGCCTTTCGCTAAGGCTGTTCTTGTGGAATTGGCAAAGGGATATTTGGAAGCCCATAGAGGGCTATGGTGAAAAAGGAAATGTCTTCCGTTCAAAACTGGAAAGAAGCTTTCTGAGAAACTGCTCTGTGTTCTGTTAATTCATCTCACAGAGTTACATCTTTCCCTTCAAGAAGCCTTTCGCTAAGGCTGTTCTTGTGGAATTGGCAAAGGGATATTTGGAAGCCCGTAGAGGGCTATGGTGAAAAAGGAAATATCTTCCGTTCAAAACTGGAAAGAAGCTTTCTGAGAAACTGCTCTGTGTTCTGTTAATTCATCTCACAGAGTTACATCTTTCCCTTCAAGAAGCCTTTCCCTAAGGCTGTTCTTGTGGAATTGGCAAAGGAATATTTGGAAGCCCATAGAGGGCTATGGTGAAAAAGGAAATATCTTCCGTTCAAAACTGGAAAGAAGCTTTCTGAGAAACTGCTCTGTGTTCTGTTAATTCATCTCACAGAGTTTCATCTTTCCCTTCAAGAAGCCTTTCGCTAAGGCTGTTCTTGTGGAATTGGCAAAGGGATATTTGGAAGCCCATAGAGGGCTATGGTGAAAAAGGAACTATCTTCCGTTCAAAAATGGAAAGAAGCTTTCTGAGAAACTGCTCTGTGTTCTGTTAATCCATCTCACAGAGTTACATCTTTCCCTTCAAGAAGCGTTTCGCTAAGGCTGTTCTTGTGGAATTGGCAAAGGGATATTTGGAAGCCCATAGAGGGCTATGGTGAAAAAGGAAATATCTTCCGTTCAAAACTGGAAAGAAGCTTTCTGAGAAACTGCTGTGTGTTCTGTTAATTCATCTCACAGAGTTACATCTTTCCCTTCAAGAAGCCTTTCGCTAAGGCTGTTCTTGTGGAATTGGCAAAGGGATATTTGGAAGCCCATAGAGGGCTAGGGTGAAAAAGGAAATATCTTCCGTTCAAAACTGGAAAGAAGCATTCTGAGAAACTGCTCTGTGTTCTGTTAATTCATCTCACAGAATTACATCTTTCCCTTCAAGAAGCCTTTCGCTAAGGCTGTTCTTGTGGAATTGGCAAAGGGATATTTGGAAGCCCATAGAGGGCTATGGTGAAAAAGGAAATATCTTCCGTTCAAAACTGGAAAGAAGCTTTCTGAGAAACTGCTCTGTGTTCTGTTAATTCATCTCACAGAGTTACATCTTTCCCTTCAAGAAGCCTTTCGCTAAGGCTGTTCTTGTGGAATTGGCAAAGGAATATTTGGAAGCCCATAGAGGGCTATGGTGAAAAAGGAAATATCTTCCGTTCAAAACTGGAAAGAAGCTTTCTGAGAAACTGCTCTGTGTTCTGTTAATTCATCTCACAGAGTTACATCTTTCCCTTCAAGAAGCCTTTCGCTAAGGCTGTTCTTGTGGAATTGGCAAAGGGATATTTGGAAGCCCATAGAGGGCTATGGTGAAAAAGGAAATATCTTCCGTTCAAAACTGGAAAGAAGCTTTCTGAGAAACTGCTCAGTGTTCTGTTAATTCATCTCACAGAGTTACATCTTTCCCTTCAAGAAGCCTTTCGCTAAGGCTGTTCTTGTGGAATTGGCAAAGGGATATTTGGAAGCCCATAGAGGGCTATGGTGAAAAAGGAAATATCTTCCGTTCAAAACTGGAGAGAAGCTTTCTGAGAAACTGCTCTGTGTTCTGTTAATTCATCTCACAGAGTTACATCTTTCCCTTCAAGAAGCCTTTCGCTAAGGCTGTTCTTGTGGAATTGGCAAAGGGATATTTGGAAGCCCATAGAGGGCTATGGTGAAAAAGGAAATATCTTCCGTTCAAAACTGGAAAGAAGCTTTCTGAGAAACTGCTCTGTGTTCTGTTAATTCATCTCACAGAGTTACATCTTTCCCTTCAAGAAGTCTTTCGCTAAGGCTATTCTTGTGGAATTGGCAAAGGGATATTTGGAAGCCCATAGAGTGCTATGGTGAAAAAGGAAATATCTTCCGTTCAAAACTGGAAAGAAGCTTTCTGAGAAACTGCTCTGTGTTCTGTTAATTCATCTCACAGAGTTACATCTTTCCCTTCAAGAAGCCTTTCGCTAAGGCTGTTCTTGTGGAATTGGCAAAGGGATATTTGGAAGCCCATAGAGGGCTATGGTGAAAAAGGAAATATCTTGCGTTCAAAACTGGAAAGAAGCTTTCTGAGAAACTGCTCTGTGTTCTGTTAATTCATCTCACAGAGTTACATCTTTCCCTTCAAGAAGCCTTTCGCTAAGGCTGTTCTTGTGGAATTGGCAAAGGGATATTTGGAAGCCCATAGAGGGCTATGGTGAAAAAGGAAATATCTTCCGTTCAAAACTGGAAGGAAGCTTTCTGAGAAGCTCCTCTGTGTTCTGTTAATTCATCTCACAGAGTTACATCTTTCCCTTCAAGAAGCCTTTCGCTAAGGCTGTTCTTGTGGAATTGGCAAAGGGATATTTGGAAGCCCATAGAGGGCTATTGTGAAAAAGGAAATATCTTCCGTTCAAAACTGGAAAGAAGCTGTCTGAGAAACTGCTCTGTGTTCTGTTAATTCATCTCACAGAGTTACATCTTTTCCTTCAAGAAGCCTTTCGCTAAGGCTGTTCTTGTGGAATTGGCAAAGGGATATTTGGAAGCCCATAGAGGGCTACGGTGAAAATGAAATATCTTCCGTTCAAAACTGGAAAGAAGCTTTCTGAGAAACTGCTCTGTGTTCTGTTAATTCATCTCACAGAGTTACATCTTTCCCTTCAAGAAGCCTTTCGCTAAGGCTGTTCTTGTGGAATTGGCAAAGGGTTATTTGGAAGCCCATAGAGGGCTATGGTGAAAAAGGAAATATCTTCCGTTCAAAACTGGAAAGAAGCTTTCTGAGAAACTGCTCTGTGTTCTGTTAATTCATCTCACACAGTTACATCTTTCCCTTCAAGAAGCCTTTCGCTAAGGCTGTTCTTGTGGAATTGGCAAAGGGATATTTGGAAGCCCATAGAGGGCTATGGTGAAAAAGGAAATATCTTCCGTTCAAAACTGGAAAGAAGCTTTCTGAGAAACTGCTCTGTGTTCTGTTAATTCATCTCACACAGTTACATCTTTCCCTTCAAGAAGCCTTTCGCTAAGGCTGTTCTTGTGGAATTGGCAAAGGGATATTTGGAAGCCCATAGAGGGCTATGGTGAAAAAGGAAATATCTTCCGTTCAAAACTGGAAAGAAGCTTTCTGAGAAACTGCTCTGTGTTCTGTTAATTCATCTCACAGAGTTACATCTTTCCCTTCAAGAAGTCTTTCGCTAAGGCTGTTCTTGTGGAATTGGCAAAGGGATATTTGGAAGCCCATAGAGTGCTATGGTGAAAAAGGAAATATCTTCCGTTCAAAACTGGAAATAAGCTTTCTGAGAAACTGCTCTGTGTTCTGTTAATTCATCTCACAGAGTTACATCTTTCCCTTCAAGAAGCCTTTCGCTAAGGCTGTTCTTGTGGAATTGGCAAAGGGATATTTGGAAGCCCATAGAGGGCTATGGTGAAAAAGGAAATATCTTCCGTTCAAAACTGGAAAGAAGCTTTCTGAGAAACTGCTCTGTGTTCTGTTAATTCATCTCAAAGAGTTACATCTTTCCCTTCAAGAAGCCTTTCGCTAAGGCTATTCTTGTGGAATTGGCAAAGGGATATTTGGAAGCCCATAGAGGGCTATGGTGAAAAAGGAAATATCTTCCGTTCAAAACTGGAAAGAAGCTTTCTGAGAAACTGCTCTGTGTTCTGTTAATTCATCTCACAGAGTTACATCTTTCCCTTCATGAAGCCTTTCGCTAAGGCTGTTCTTGTGGAATTGGCAAAGGGATATTTGGAAGCCCATAGAGGGCTATGGTGAAAAAGGAAATATCTTCCGTTCAAAACTGGAAAGAAGCTTTCTGAGAAACTGCTCTGTGTTCTGTTAATTCATCTCACAGAGTTACATCTTTCCCTTCAAGAAGCCTTTCGCTAAGGCTGTTCTTGTGGAATTGGAAAAGGGATATTTGGAAACCCATAGAGGGCTATGGTGAAAAAGGAAATATCTTCCGTTCTTGTGGAATTGGCAAAGGGATATTTGGAAGCCCATAGAGGGCTATGGTGAAAAAGGAAATATCTTCCGTTCAAAACTGGAAAGAAGCTTTCTGAGAAACTGCTCTGTGTTCTGTTAATCCATCTCACAGAGTTACATCTTTCCCTTCAAGAAGCCTTTCGCTAAGGCTGTTCTTGTGGAATTGGCAAAGGGATATTTGGAAGCCCATAGAGGGCTGTGGTGACAAAGGAAATATCTTCCGTTCAAAACTGGAAAGAAGCTTTCTGAGAAACTGCTCTGTGTTCTGTGAATTCACTCACAGTGTTACATCTTTCCCTTCAAGAAGCCTTTCGCTAAGTCTGTTCTTGTGGAATTGGCAAAGGGATATTTGGAAGACCATAGAGGGCTATGGTGAAAAAGGAAATATCTTCCGTTCAAAACTGGAAAGAAGCTTTCTGAGAAACTGCTCTGTGTTCTGTTAATTCATCACACAGAGTTACATCTTTCCCTTCAAGAAGCCTTTCGCTAAGGCTGTTCTTGTGGAATTGGCAAAGGGATATTTGGAACCCATAGAGGGCTATGGTGAAAATGGAAATATCTAACGTTCAAAACTGGAAAGAAGCTTTCTGAGAAACTGCTCTGTGTTCTGTTAATTCATCTCACAGAGTTACATCTTTCCCTTCAAGAAGCCTTTCGCTAAGGCTGTTCTTGTGGAATTGGCAAAGGAATATTTGGAAGCCCATAGAGGGCTCTGGTGAAAAAGGAAATATCTTCCGTTCAAAACTGGAAAGAAGCTTTCTGAGAAACTGCTCTGTGTTTTGTTAATTCATCTCACAGAGTTACATCTTTCCCTTCAAGAAGCTTTTCGCTAAGTCTGTTCTTGTGGAATTGGCAAAGGGATATTTGGAAGCCCATAGAGGGCTATTGTGAAAAAGGAAATATCTTCCGTTCAAAACTGGAAAGAAGCTGTCTGAGAAACTGCTTTGTGTTCTGTTAATTCATCTCACAGAGTTACATCTTTTCCTTCAAGAAGCCTTTCGCTAAGGCTGTTCTTGTGGAATTGGCAAAGGGATATTTGGAAGCCCATAGAGGGCTATGGTGAAAAAGGAAATATCTTCCGTTCAAAACTGGAAAGAAGCTTTCTGAGAAACTGCTCTGTGTTCTGTTAATTCATCTCACAGAGTTACATCTATCCCTTTGAGAAGACTTTCGCTAAGGCTGTTCTTGTGGAATTGTCAAAGGGATATTTGGAATCCCATAGAGGGCTATGGTGAAAAAGGAAATATCTTCCGTTCAAAACTGGAAAGAAGCTTTCTGAGAAACTGCTCTGTGTTCTGTTAATTCATCTCACAGAGTTACATCTTTCCCTTCAAGAAGCCTTTCGCTAAGGCTGTTCTTGTGGAATTGGCAAAGGGATATTTGGAAGCCCATAGAGGGCTATGGTGAAAAAGGAAATATCTTCCGTTCCACACTGGAAAGAAGCTTTCTGAGAAACTGCTCTGTGTTCTGTTAATTCATCTCACAGAGTTACATCTTTCCCTTCAAGAAGCCTTTCGCTAAGGCTGTTCTTGTGGAATTGGCAAAGGAATATTTGGAAGCCCATAGAGGGCTCTGGTGAAAAAGGAAATATCTTCCGTTCAAAACTGGAAAGAAGCTGTCTGAGAAACTGCTCTGTGTTCTGTTAATTCATCTCACAGAGTTACATCTTTCCCTTCAAGAAGCCTTCGCTAAGGCTGTTCTTGTGGAATTGGCAAAGGGATATTTGGAAGCCCATAGAGGGCTATGGTGAAAAAGGAAATATCTTCCGTTCAAAACTGGAAAGAAGCTTTCTGAGAAACTGCTCTGTGTTCTGTTAATTCATCTCACAGAGTTACATCTTTCCCTTCAAGAAGTCTTTCGCTAAGGCTGTTCTTGTGGAATTGGCAAAGGGATATTTGGAAGCCCATAGAGTGCTATGGTGAAAAAGGAAATATCTTCCGTTCAAAACTGGAAAGAAGCTTTCTGAGAAACTGCTCTGTGTTCTGTTAATTCATCTCACAGAGTTACATCTTTCCCTTCAAGAAGCCTTTCGCTAAGGCTGTTCTTGTGGAATTGGCAAAGGGATATTTGGAAGCCCATAGAGGGCTATGGTGAAAAAGGAAATACCTTCCGTTCAAAACTGGAAAGAAGCTTTCTGAGAAACTGCTCTGTGTTCTGTTAATTCATCTCACAGAGTTACATCTTTCCCTTCAAGAAGCCTTTCGCTAAGGCTATTCTTGTGGATTTGGCAAAGGGATATTTGGAAGCCCATAGAGGGCTATGGTGAAAAAGGAAATATCTTCCGTTCAAAACTGGAAAGAAGCTTTCTGAGAAACTGCTCTGTGTTCTGTTAATTCATCTCACAGAGTTACATCTTTCCCTTCATGAAGCCTTTCGCTAAGGCTGTTCTTGTGGAATTGGCAAAGGGATATTTGGAAGCCCATAGAGGGCTATGGTGAAAAAGGAAATATCTTCCGTTCAAAACTGGAAAGAAGCTTTCTGAGAAACTGCTCTGTGTTCTGTTAATTCATCTCACAGAGTTACATCTTTCCCTTCAAGAAGCCTTTTGCTAAGGCTGTTCTTGTGGAATTGGAAAAGGGATATTTGGAAACCCATAGAGGGCTATGGTGAAAAAGGAAATATCTTCCATTCAAAACTGGAAAGAAGCTTTCTGAGAAACTGCTCTGTGTTCTGTTAATTCATCTCACAGAGTTACATCATTCCCTTCAAGAAGCCTTTCGCTAAGGCTGTTCTTGTGGAATTGGCAAAGGGATATTTGGAAGCCCATAGAGGGCTATGGTGAAAAAGGAAATATCTTCCGTTCAAAACTGGAAAGAAGCTTTCTGAGAAACTGCTCTGTGTTTTGTTAATTCATCTCACAGAGTTACATCTTTCCCTTCAAGAAGCCTTTCGCTAAGGCTGTTCTTGTGGAATTGGCAAAGGGATATTTGGAAGCCCCTAATGGGCTATTGTGAAAAAGGAAATATCTTCCGTTCAAAACTGGAAAGAAGCTGTCTGAGAAACTGCTCTGTGTTCTGTTAATTCATCTCACAGAGTTACATCTTTTCCTTCAAGAAGCCTTTCGCTAAGGCTGTTCTTGTGGAATTGGCAAAGGGATATTTGGAAGCCCATAGAGGGCTATGGTGAAAAAGGAAATATCTTCCGTTCAAAACTGGAAAGAAGCTTTCTGAGAAACTGCTCTGTGTTCTGTTAATTCATCTCACAGAGTTACATCTTTCCCTTCAAAAAGCCTTTCGCTAAGGCTGTTCTTGTGGAATTGGCAAAGGGATATTTGGAAGCCCATAGAGGGCTATGGTGAAAAAGGAACTATCTTCCGTTCAAAACTGGAAAGAAGCTTTCTGAGAAACTGCTCTGTGTTCTGTTAATCCATCTCACAGAGTTACATCTTTCCCTTCAAGAAGCCTTTCGCTAAGGCTGTTCTTGTGGAATTGGCAAAGGGATATTTGGAAGCCCATAGAGGGCTATGGTGACAAAGGAAATATCTTCCGTTCAAAACTGGAAAGAAGCTTTCTGAGAAACTGCTCTGTGTTCTGTGAATTCATCTCACAGTGTTACATCTTTCCCTTCAAGAAGCCTTTCGCTAAGTCTGTTCTTGTGGAATTGGCAAAGGGATATTTGGAAGCCCATAGAGGGCTATGGTGAAAAAGGAAATATCTTCCGTTCAAAACTGGAAAGAAGCTTTCTGAGAAACTGCTCTGTGTTCTGTTAATTCATCACACAGAGTTACATCTTTCCCTTCAAGAAGCCTTTCGCTAAGGCTGTTCTTGTGGAATTGGCAAAGGGATATTTGGAAGCCCATAGAGGGCTATGGTGAAAATGGAAATATCTAACGTTCAAAACTGGAAAGAAGCTTTCTGAGAAACTGCTCTGTGTTCTGTTAATTCATCTCACAGAGTTACATCTTTCCCTTCAAGAAGCCTTTCGCTAAGGCTGTTCTTGTGGAATTGGCAAAGGAATATTTGGAAGCCCATAGAGGGCTCTGGTGAAAAAGGAAATATCTTCCGTTCAAAACTGGAAAGAAGCTTTCTGAGAAACTGCTCTGTGTTTTGTTAATTCATCTCACAGAGTTACATCTTTCCCTTCAAGAAGCTTTTCGCTAAGTCTGTTCTTGTGGAATTGGCAAAGGGATATTTGGAAGCCCATAGAGGGCTATTGTGAAAAAGGAAATATCTTCCGTTCAAAACTGGAAAGAAGCTGTCTGAGAAACTGCTTTGTGTTCTGTTAATTCATCTCACAGAGTTACATCTTTTCCTTCAAGAAGCCTTTCGCTAAGGCTGTTCTTGTGGAATTGGCAAAGGGATATTTGGAAGCCCATAGAGGGCTATGGTGAAAAAGGAAATATCTTCCGTTCAAAACTGGAAAGAAGCTTTCTGAGAAACTGCTCTGTGTTCTGTTAATTCATCTCACAGAGTTACATCTATCCCTTTGAGAAGACTTTCGCTAAGGCTGTTCTTGTGGAATTGTCAAAGGGATATTTGGAATCCCATAGAGGGCTATGGTGAAAAAGGAAATATCTTCCGTTCAAAACTGGAAAGAAGCTTTCTGAGAAACTGCTCTGTGTTCTGTTAATTCATCTCACAGAGTTACATCTTTCCCTTCAAGAAGCCTTTCGCTAAGGCTGTTCTTGTGGAATTGGCAAAGGGATATTTGGAAGCCCATAGAGGGCTATGGTGAAAAAGGAAATATCTTCCGTTCAACACTGGAAAGAAGCTTTCTGAGAAACTGCTCTGTGTTCTGTTAATTCATCTCACAGAGTTACATCTTTCCCTTCAAGAAGCCTTTCGCTAAGGCTGTTCTTGTGGAATTGGCAAAGGAATATTTGGAAGCCCATAGAGGGCTCTGGTGAAAAAGGAAATATCTTCCGTTCAAAACTGGAAAGAAGCTTTCTGAGAAACTGCTCTGTGTTTTGTTAATTCATCTCACAGAGTTACATCTTTCCCTTCAAGAAGCTTTTCGCTAAGGCTGTTCTTGTGGAATTGGCAAAGGGATATTTGGAAGCCCATAGAGGGCTATTGTGAAAAAGGAAATATCTTCCGTTCAAAACTGGAAAGAAGCTGTCTGAGAAACTGCTCTGTGTTCTGTTAATTCATCTCACAGAGTTACATCTTTTCCTTCAAGAAGCCTTTCGCTAAGGCTGTTCTTGTGGAATTGGCAAAGGGATATTTGGAAGCCCATAGAGGGCTATGGTGAAAAAGGAAATATCTTCCGTTCAAAACTGGAAAGAAGCTTTCTGAGAAACTGCTCTGTGTTCTGTTAATTCATCTCACAGAGTTACATCTATCCCTTTGAGAAGACTTTCGCTAAGGCTGTTCTTGTGGAATTGTCAAAGGGATATTTGGAATCCCATAGAGGGCTATGGTGAAAAAGGAAATATCTTCCGTTCAAAACTGGAAAGAAGCTTTCTGAGAAACTGCTCTGTGTTTTGTTAATTCATCTCACAGAGTTACATCTTTCCCTTCAAGAAGCCTTTCGCTAAGGCTGTTCTTGTGGAATTGGCAAAGGGATATTTGGAAGCCCATAGAGGGCTATGGTGAAAAAGGAAATGTCTTCCGTTCAAAACTGGAAAGAAGCTTTCTGAGAAACTGCTCTGTGTTCTGTTAATTCATCTCACAGAGTTACATCTTTCCCTTCAAGAAGCCTTTCGCTAAGGCTGTTCTTGTGGAATTGGCAAAGGGATATTTGGAAGCCCGTAGAGGGCTATGGTGAAAAAGGAAATATCTTCCGTTCAAAACTGGAAAGAAGCTTTCTGAGAAACTGCTCTGTGTTCTGTTAATTCATCTCACAGAGTTACATCTTTCCCTTCAAGAAGCCTTTCCCTAAGGCTGTTCTTGTGGAATTGGCAAAGGAATATTTGGAAGCCCATAGAGGGCTATGGTGAAAAAGGAAATATCTTCCGTTCAAAACTGGAAAGAAGCTTTCTGAGAAACTGCTCTGTGTTCTGTTAATTCATCTCACAGAGTTTCATCTTTCCCTTCAAGAAGCCTTTCGCTAAGGCTGTTCTTGTGGAATTGGCAAAGGGATATTTGGAAGCCCATAGAGGGCTATGGTGAAAAAGGAACTATCTTCCGTTCAAAAATGGAAAGAAGCTTTCTGAGAAACTGCTCTGTGTTCTGTTAATCCATCTCACAGAGTTACATCTTTCCCTTCAAGAAGCGTTTCGCTAAGGCTGTTCTTGTGGAATTGGCAAAGGGATATTTGGAAGCCCATAGAGGGCTATGGTGAAAAAGGAAATATCTTCCGTTCAAAACTGGAAAGAAGCTTTCTGAGAAACTGCTCTGTGTTCTGTTAATTCATCTCACAGAGTTACATCTTTCCCTTCAAGAAGCCTTTCGCTAAGGCTGTTCTTGTGGAATTGGCAAAGGGATATTTGGAAGCCCATAGAGGGCTAGGGTGAAAAAGGAAATATCTTCCGTTCAAAACTGGAAAGAAGCATTCTGAGAAACTGCTCTGTGTTCTGTTAATTCATCTCACAGAATTACATCTTTCCCTTCAAGAAGCCTTTCGCTAAGGCTGTTCTTGTGGAATTGGCAAAGGGATATTTGGAAGCCCATAGAGGGCTATGGTGAAAAAGGAAATATCTTCCGTTCAAAACTGGAAAGAAGCTTTCTGAGAAACTGCTCTGTGTTCTGTTAATTCATCTCACAGAGTTACATCTTTCCCTTCAAGAAGCCTTTCGCTAAGGCTGTTCTTGTGGAATTGGCAAAGGAATATTTGGAAGCCCATAGAGGGCTATGGTGAAAAAGGAAATATCTTCCGTTCAAAACTGGAAAGAAGCTTTCTGAGAAACTGCTCTGTGTTCTGTTAATTCATCTCACAGAGTTACATCTTTCCCTTCAAGAAGCCTTTCGCTAAGGCTGTTCTTGTGGAATTGGCAAAGGGATATTTGGAAGCCCATAGAGGGCTATGGTGAAAAAGGAAATATCTTCCGTTCAAAACTGGAAAGAAGCTTTCTGAGAAACTGCTCAGTGTTCTGTTAATTCATCTCACAGAGTTACATCTTTCCCTTCAAGAAGCCTTTCGCTAAGGCTGTTCTTGTGGAATTGGCAAAGGGATATTTGGAAGCCCATAGAGGGCTATGGTGAAAAAGGAAATATCTTCCGTTCAAAACTGGAAAGAAGCTTTCTGAGAAACTGCTCTGTGTTCTGTTAATTCATCTCAGAGAGTTACATCTTTCCCTTCAAGAAGCCTTTCGCTAAGGCTGTTCTTGTGGAATTGGCAAAGGGATATTTGGAAGCCCATAGAGGGCTATGGTGAAAAAGGAAATATCTTCCGTTCAAAACTGGAAAGAAGCTTTCTGAGAAACTGCTCTGTGTTCTGTTAATTCATCTCACAGAGTTACATCTTTCCCTTCAAGAAGTCTTTCGCTAAGGCTATTCTTGTGGAATTGGCAAAGGGATATTTGGAAGCCCATAGAGTGCTATGGTGAAAAAGGAAATATCTTCCGTTCAAAACTGGAAAGAAGCTTTCTGAGAAACTGCTCTGTGTTCTGTTAATTCATCTCACAGAGTTACATCTTTCCCTTCAAGAAGCCTTTCGCTAAGGCTGTTCTTGTGGAATTGGCAAAGGGATATTTGGAAGCCCATAGAGGGCTATGGTGAAAAAGGAAATATCTTGCGTTCAAAACTGGAAAGAAGCTTTCTGAGAAACTGCTCTGTGTTCTGTTAATTCATCTCACAGAGTTACATCTTTCCCTTCAAGAAGCCTTTCGCTAAGGCTGTTCTTGTGGAATTGGCAAAGGGATATTTGGAAGCCCATAGAGGGCTATGGTGAAAAAGGAAATATCTTCCGTTCAAAACTGGAAGGAAGCTTTCTGAGAAGCTCCTCTGTGTTCTGTTAATTCATCTCACAGAGTTACATCTTTCCCTTCAAGAAGCCTTTCGCTAAGGCTGTTCTTGTGGAATTGGCAAAGGGATATTTGGAAGCCCATAGAGGGCTATTGTGAAAAAGGAAATATCTTCCGTTCAAAACTGGAAAGAAGCTGTCTGAGAAACTGCTCTGTGTTCTGTTAATTCATCTCACAGAGTTACATCTTTTCCTTCAAGAAGCCTTTCGCTAAGGCTGTTCTTGTGGAATTGGCAAAGGGATATTTGGAAGCCCATAGAGGGCTACGGTGAAAATGAAATATCTTCCGTTCAAAACTGGAAAGAAGCTTTCTGAGAAACTGCTCTGTGTTCTGTTAATTCATCTCACAGAGTTACATCTTTCCCTTCAAGAAGCCTTTCGCTAAGGCTGTTCTTGTGGAATTGGCAAAGGGTTATTTGGAAGCCCATAGAGGGCTATGGTGAAAAAGGAAATATCTTCCGTTCAAAACTGGAAAGAAGCTTTCTGAGAAACTGCTCTGTGTTCTGTTAATTCATCTCACACAGTTACATCTTTCCCTTCAAGAAGCCTTTCGCTAAGGCTGTTCTTGTGGAATTGGCAAAGGGATATTTGGAAGCCCATAGAGGGCTATGGTGAAAAAGGAAATATCTTCCGTTCAAAACTGGAAAGAAGCTTTCTGAGAAACTGCTCTGTGTTCTGTTAATTCATCTCACAGAGTTACATCTTTCCCTTCAAGAAGTCTTTCGCTAAGGCTGTTCTTGTGGAATTGGCAAAGGGATATTTGGAAGCCCATAGAGTGCTATGGTGAAAAAGGAAATACCTTCCGTTCAAAACTGGAAAGAAGCTTTCTGAGAAACTGCTCTGTGTTCTGTTAATTCATCTCACAGAGTTACATCTTTCCCTTCAAGAAGCCTTTCGCTAAGGCTGTTCTTGTGGAATTGGCAAAGGGATATTTGGAAGCCCATAGAGGGCTATGGTGAAAAAGGAAATATCTTCCGTTCAAAACTGGAAAGAAGCTTTCTGAGAAACTGCTCTGTGTTCTGTTAATTCATCTCAAAGAGTTACATCTTTCCCTTCAAGAAGCCTTTCGCTAAGGCTATTCTTGTGGAATTGGCAAAGGGATATTTGGAAGCCCATAGAGGGCTATGGTGAAAAAGGAAATATCTTCCGTTCAAAACTGGAAAGAAGCTTTCTGAGAAACTGCTCTGTGTTCTGTTAATTCATCTCACAGAGTTACATCTTTCCCTTCATGAAGCCTTTCGCTAAGGCTGTTCTTGTGGAATTGGCAAAGGGATATTTGGAAGCCCATAGAGGGCTATGGTGAAAAAGGAAATATCTTCCGTTCAAAACTGGAAAGAAGCTTTCTGAGAAACTGCTCTGTGTTCTGTTAATTCATCTCACAGAGTTACATCTTTCCCTTCAAGAAGCCTTTCGCTAAGGCTGTTCTTGTGGAATTGGAAAAGGGATATTTGGAAACCCATAGAGGGCTATGGTGAAAAAGGAAATATCTTCCGTTCTTGTGGAATTGGCAAAGGGATATTTGGAAGCCCATAGAGGGCTATGGTGAAAAAGGAAATATCTTCCGTTCAAAACTGGAAAGAAGCTTTCTGAGAAACTGCTCTGTGTTCTGTTAATTCATCTCACAGTGTTACATCTTTCCCTTCAAGAAGCCTTTCGCTAAGTCTGTTCTTGTTGAATTGGCAAAGGGATATTTGGAAGACCATAGAGGGCTATGGTGAAAAAGGAAATATCTTCCGTTCAAAACTGGAAAGAAGCTTTCTGAGAAACTGCTCTGTGTTCTGTTAATTCATCACACAGAGTTACATCTTTCCCTTCAAGAAGCCTTTCGCTAAGGCTGTTCTTGTGGAATTGGCAAAGGGATATTTGGAAGCCCATAGAGGGCTATGGTGAAAAAGGAAATATCAAACGTTCAAAACTGGAAAGAAGCTTTCTGAGAAACTGCTCTGTGTTCTGTTAATTCATCTCACAGTGTTACATCTTTCCCTTCAAGAAGCCTTTCGCTAAGTCTGTTCTTGTTGAATTGGCAAAGGGATATTTGGAAGACCATAGAGGGCTATGGTGAAAAAGGAAATATCTTCCGTTCAAAACTGGAAAGAAGCTTTCTGAGAAACTGCTCTGTGTTCTGTTAATTCATCTCACAGAGTTACATCTTTCCCTTCAGGAAGCCTTTCGCTAAGGCTGTTCTTGTGGAATTGGCAAAGGAATATTTGGAAGCCCATAGAGGGCTCTGGTGAAAAAGGAAATATCTTCCGTTCAAAACTGGAAAGAAGCTTTCTGAGAAACTGCTCTGTGTTTTGTTAATTCATCTCACAGAGTTACATCTTTCCCTTCAAGAAGCCTTTCGCTAAGGCTGTTCTTGTGGAATTGGCAAAGGGATATTTGGAAGCCCATAGAGGGCTATGGTGAAAAAGGAAATGTCTTCCGTTCAAAACTGGAAAGAAGCTTTCTGAGAAACTGCTCTGTGTTCTGTTAATTCATCTCACAGAGTTACATCTTTCCCTTCAAGAAGCCTTTCGCTAAGGCTGTTCTTGTGGAATTGGCAAAGGGATATTTGGAAGCCCATAGAGGGCTATGGTGAAAAAGGAAATATCTTCCGTTCAAAACTGGAAAGAAGCTTTCTGAGAAACTGCTCTGATTTCTGTTAATTCATCTCACAGAGTTACATCTTTCACTTCAAGAAGCCTTTCGCTAAGGCTGTTCTTGTGGAATTGGCAAAGGGATATTTGGAAGCCCATAGAGGGCTATGGTGAAAAAGGAAATATCTTCCGTTCAAAACTGGAAAGAAGCTTTCTGAGAAACTGCTCTCTGTTCTGTTAATTCATCTCACAGAGTTACATCTTTCCCTTCAAGAAGCCTTTCGCTAAGGCTGTTCTTGTGGAATTGGCAAAGGGATATTTGGAAGCCCATAGAGGGCTATGGTGAAAAAGGAACTATCTTCCGTTCAAAACTGGAAAGAAGCTTTCTGAGAAACTGCTCTGTGTTCTGTTAATCCATCTCACAGAGTTACATCTTTACCTTCAAGAAGCCTTTCGCTAAGGCTGTTCTTGTGGAATTGGCAAAGGGATATTTGGAAGCCCATAGAGGGCTCTGGTGAAAAAGGAAATATCTTCCGTTCAAAACTGGAAAGAAGCTTTCTGAGAAACTGCTCTGTGTTCTGTTAATTCATCTCACAGAGTTACATCTTTCCCTTCAAGAAGCCTTTCGCTAAGGCTGTTCTTGTGGAATTGGCAAAGGGATATTTGGAAGCCCGTAGAGGGCTATGGTGAAAAAGGAAATATCTTCCGTTGAAAACTGGAAAGAAGCTTTCTGAGAAACTGCTCTGTGTTTTGTTAATTCATCTCACAGAGTTACATCTTTCCCTTCAAGAAGCCTTTCGCTAAGGCTGTTCTTGTGGAATTGGCAAAGGGATATTTGGAAGCCCATAGAGGGCTATGGTGAAAAAGGAAATGTCTTCCGTTCAAAACTGGAAAGAAGCTTTCTGAGAAACTGCTCTGTGTTCTGTTAATTCATCTCACAGAGTTACATCTTTCCCTTCAAGAAGCCTTTCGCTAAGGCTGTTCTTGTGGAATTGGCAAAGGGATATTTGGAAGCCCATAGAGGGCTATGGTGAAAAAGGAAATATCTTCCGTTCACAACTGGAAAGAAGCTTTCTGAGAAACTGCTCTGATTTCTGTTAATTCATCTCACAGAGTTACATCTTTCACTTCAAGAAGCCTTTCGCTAAGGCTGTTCTTGTGGAATTGGCAAAGGGATATTTGGAAGCCCATAGAGGGCTATGGTGAAAAAGGAAATATCTTCCGTTCAAAACTGGAAAGAAGCTTTCTGAGAAACTGCTCTCTGTTCTGTTAATTCATCTCACAGAGTTACATCTTTCCCTTCAAGAAGCCTTTCGCTAAGGCTGTTCTTGTGGAATTGGCAAAGGGATATTTGGAAGCCCATAGAGGGCTATGGTGAAAAAGGAACTATCTTCCGTTCAAAACTGGAAAGAAGCTTTCTGAGAAACTGCTCTGTGTTCTGTTAATCCATCTCACAGAGTTACATCTTTCCCTTCAAGAAGCCTTTCGCTAAGGCTGTTCTTGTGGAATTGGCAAAGGGATATTTGGAAGCCCATAGAGGGCTCTGGTGAAAAAGGAAATATCTTCCGTTCAAAACTGGAAAGAAGCTTTCTGAGAAACTGCTCTGTGTTCTGTTAATTCATCTCACAGAGTTACATCTTTCCCTTCAAGAAGCCTTTCGCTAAGGCTGTTCTTGTGGAATTGGCAAAGGGATATTTGGAAGCCCGTAGAGGGCTATGGTGAAAAAGGAAATATCTTCCGTTCAAAACTGGAAAGAAGCTTTCTGAGAAACTGCTCTGTGTTCTGTTAATTCATCTCACAGAGTTACATCTTTCCCTTCAAGAAGCCTTTCGCTAAGGCTGTTCTTGTGGAATTGGCAAAGGAATATTTGGAAGCACATAGAGGTCTATGGTGAAAAAGGAAATATCTTCCGTTCAAAACTGGAAAGAAGCTTTCTGAGAAACTGCTCTGTGTTCTGTTAATTCATCTCACAGAGTTACATCTATCCCTTCAAGAAGCCTTTCGCTAAGGCTGTTCTTGTGGAATTGGCAAAGGGATATTTGGAAGCCCATAGAGGGCTATGGTGAAAAAGGAACTATCTTCCGTTCAAAAATGGAAAGAAGCTTTCTGAGAAACTGCTCTGTGTTCTGTTAATCCATCTCACAGAGTTACATCTTTCCCTTCAAGAAGCGTTTCGCTAAGGCTGTTCTTGTGGAATTGGCAAAGGGATATTTGGAAGCCCATAGAGGGCTATTGTGAAAAAGGAAATATCTTCCGTTCAAAACTGGAAAGAAGCTTTCTGAGAAACTGCTCTGTGTTCTGTTAATTCATCTCACAGAGTTACATCTTTCCCTTCAAGAAGTCTTTCGCTAAGGCTGTTCTTGTGGAATTGGCAAAGGGATATTTGGAAGCCCATAGAGGGCTAGGGTGAAAAAGGAAATATCTTCCGTTCAAAACTGGAAAGAAGCATTCTGAGAAACTGCTCTGTGTTCTGTTAATTCATCTCACAGAATTGCATCTTTCCCTTCAAGAAGCCTTTCGCTAAGGCTGTTCTTGTGGAATTGGCAAAGGGATATTTGGAAGCCCATAGAGGGCTATGGTGAAAAAGGAAATATCTTCCGTTCAAAACTGGAAAGAAGCTTTCTGAGAAACTGCTCTGTGTTCTGTTAATTCATCTCACAGAGTTACATCTTTCCCTTCAAGAAGCCTTTCGCTAAGGCTGTTCTTGTGGAATTGGCAAAGGAATATTTGGAAGCCCATAGAGGGCTATGGTGAAAAAGGAAATATCTTCCGTTCAAAACTGGAAAGAAGCTTTCTGAGAAACTGCTCTGTGTTTTGTTAATTCATCTCACAGAGTTACATCTATCCCTTCAAGAAGCTTTTCGCTAACGCTGTTCTTGTGGAATTGGCAAAGGGATATTTGGAAGCCCATAGAGGGCTATGGTGAAAAAGGAAATATCTTCCGTTCAAAACTGGAAAGAAGCTTTCTGAGAAACTGCTCTGTGTTCTGTTAATTCATCTCACAGAGTTACATCTTTCCCTTCAAGAAGCCTTTCGCTAAGGCTGTTCTTGTGGAATTGGCAAAGGGATATTTGGAAGCCCATAGAGGGCTATGGTGAAAAAGGAAGTATCTTCCCTTCAAAACTGGAAAGAAGCTTTCTGAGAAACTGCTCTGTGTTCTGTTAATTCATCTCACAGAGTTACATCTTTCCCTTCAAGAAGCCTTTCGCTAAGGCTGTTCTTGTGGAATTGGCAAAGGGATATTTGGAAGCCCATAGAGGGCTATGGTGAAAAAGGAAATATCTTCCGTTCAAAACTGGAAAGAAGCTTTCTGAGAAACTGCTCTGTGTTCTGTTAATTCATCTCACAGAGTTACATCTTTCCCTTCAAGAAGCCTTTCGCTAAGGCTGTTCTTGTGGAATTGGCAAAGGGATATTTGGAAGCCCATAGAGGGCTATGGTGAAAAAGTAAATATCTTCCGTTCAAAACTGGAAAGAAGCTTTCTGAGAAACTGCTCTGTGTTCTGTTAATTCATCTCACAGAGTTACATCTTTCCCTTCAAGAAGCCTTTCGCTAAGGCTGTTCTTGTGGAATTGGCAAAGGGATATTTGGAAGCCCATAGAGGGCTATGGTGAAAAAGGAAATATCTTCCGTTCAAAACTGGAAAGAAGCTTTCTGAGAAACTGCTCTGTGTTCTGTTAATTCATCTCACAGAGTTACATCTTTCCCTTCAAGAAGTCTTTCGCTAAGGCTATTCTTGTGGAATTGGCAAAGGGATATTTGGAAGCCCATAGAGTGCTATGGTGAAAAAGGAAATATCTTCCGTTCAAAACTGGAAAGAAGCTTTCTGAGAAACTGCTCTGTGTTCTGTTAATTCATCTCACAGAGTTACATCTTTCCCTTCAAGAAGCCTTTCGCTAAGGCTGTTCTTGTGGAATTGGCAAAGGGATATTTGGAAGCCCATAGAGGGCTATGGTGAAAAAGGAAATATCTTGCGTTCAAAACTGGAAAGAAGCTTTCTGAGAAACTGCTCTGTGTTCTGTTAATTCATCTCACAGAGTTACATCTTTCCCTTCAAGAAGCCTTTCGCTAAGGCTGTTCTTGTGGAATTGGCAAAGGGATATTTGGAAGCCCATAGAGGGCTATGGTGAAAAAGGAAATATCTTCCGTTCAAAACTGGAAGGAAGCTTTCTGAGAAGCTCCTCTGTGTTCTGTTAATTCATCTCACAGAGTTACATCTTTCCCTTCAAGAAGCCTTTCGCTAAGGCTGTTCTTGTGGAATTGGCAAAGGAATATTTGGAAGCCCATAGAGGGCTATGGTGAAAAAGGAAATATCTTCCGTTCAAAACTGCAAAGAAGCTTTCTGAGAAACTGCTCTGTGTTTTGTTAATTCATCTCACAGAGTTACATCTTTCCCTTCAAGAAGCTTTTCGCTAAGGCTGTTCTTGTGGCATTGGCAAAGGGATATTTGGAAGCCCATAGAGGGCTATTGTGAAAAAGGAAATATCTTCCGTTCAAAACTGGAAAGAAGCTGTCTGAGAAACTGCTCTGTGTTCTGTTAATTCATCTCACAGAGTTACATCTTTTCCTTCAAGAAGCCTTTCGCTAAGGCTGTTCTTGTGGAATTGGCAAAGGGATATTTGGAAGCCCATAGAGGGCTATGGTGAAAATGAAATATCTTCCGTTCAAAACTGGAAAGAAGCTTTCTGAGAAACTGCTCTGTGTTCTGTTAATTCATCTCACAGAGTTACATCTATCCCTTCAAGAAGCCTTTCGCTAAGGCTGTTCTTGTGGAATTGGCAAAGGGATATTTGGAAGCCCATAGAGGGCTATGGTGAAAAAGGAACTATCTTCCGTTCAAAACTGGAAAGAAGCTTTCTGAGAAACTGCTCTGTGTTCTGTTAATTCATCTCACAGAGTTACATCTTTCCCTTCAAGAAGCCTTTCGCTAAGGCTGTTCTTGAGGAATTGGCAAAGGGATATTTGGAAGCCCATAGAGGGCTATGGTGAAAAAGGAAATATCTTGCGTTCAAAACTGGAAAGAAGCTTTCTGAGAAACTGCTCTGTGTTCTGTTAATTCATCTCACACAGTTACATCTTTCCCTTCAAGAAGCCTTTCGCTAAGGCTGTTCTTGTGGAATTGGCAAAGGGATATTTGGAAGCCCATAGAGGGCTATGGTGAAAAAGGAAATATCTTCCGTTCAAAACTGGAAAGAAGCTTTCTGAGAAACTGTTCTGTGTTCTGTTAATTCATCTCACAGAGTTACATCTTTCCCTTCAAGAAGCCTTTCGCTAAGGCTGTTCTTGTGGAATTGGCAAAGGGATATTTGGAAGCCCATAGAGGGCTATGGTGAAAAAGGAAATATCTTCCGCTCAAAACTGGAAAGAAGCTTTCTGAGAAACTGCTCTGTGTTCTGTTAATTCATCTCACAGAGTTACATCTTTCCCTTCAAGAAGCCTTTCGCTAAGGCTGTTCTTGTGGAATTGGCAAAGGGATATTTGGAAGCCCATAGAGGGCTATCGTGAAAAAGGAAATATCTTCCATTCAAAACTGGAAAGAAGCTTTCTGAGAATCTGCTCTGTGTTCTGTTAATTCATCTCACAGAGTTACATCTTTCCCTTCAAGAAGCCTTTCGCTAAGGCTGTTCTCCTGGAATTGGCAAAGGGATATTTGGAAGCCCATAGAGGGCTATGGTGAAAAAGGAAATGTCTTCCGTTCAAAACTGGAAAGAAGCTTTCTGAGAAACTGCTCTGTGTTCTGTTAATTCATCTCACAGAGTTACATCTTTCCCTTCAAGAAGTCTTTCGCTAAGGCTGTTCTTGTGGAATTGGCAAAGGGATATTTGGAAACCCATAGAGGGCTATGGTGAAAAAGGAAATATCTTCCGTTCAAAACTGGAAAGAAGCTTTCTGAGAAACTGCTCTGATTTCTGTTAATTCATCTCACAGAGTTACATCTTTCCCTTCAAGAAGCCTTTCGCTAAGGCTGTTCTTGTGGAATTGGCAAAGGGATATTTGGAAGCCCATAGCGGGCTATGGTGAAAAAGGAAATATCTTCCGTTCAAAACTGGAAAGAAGCTTTCTGAGAAACTGCTCTGTGTTCTGTTAATTCATCTCAGAGAGTTACATCTTTCCCTTCAAGAAGCCTTTCGCTAAGGCTGTTCTTGTGGAATTGGCAAAGGGATATTTGGAAGCCCATAGAGGGCTATGGTGAAAAAGGAAATATCTTCCGTTCAAAACTGGAAAGAAGCTTTCTGAGAAACTGCTCTGTGTTCTGTTAATTCATCTCAGAGAGTTACATCTTTCCCTTCAAGAAGCCTTTCGCTAAGGCTGTTCTTGTGGAATTGGCAAAGGGATATTTGGAAGCCCATAGAGGGCTATGGTGAAAAAGGAAATATCTTCCGTTCAAAACTGGAAAGAAGCTTTCTGAGAAACTGCTCTGTGTTCTGTTAATCCATCTCACAGAGTTACATCTTTCCCTTCAAGAAGCCTTTCGCTAAGGCTGTTCTTGTGGAATTGGCAAAGGGATATTTGGAAGCCCATAGAGGGCTATGGTGAAAAAGGAAATATCTTCCGTTCAAAACTGGAAAGAAGCTTTCTGAGAAACTGCTCTGTGTTCTGTTAATTCATCTCACAGAGTTACATCTTTCCCTTCAAGAAGCCTTTCGCTAAGGCTGTTCTTGTGGAACTGGCAAAGGGATATTTGGAAGCCCATAGAGGGCTATGGTGAAAAAGGAAATATCTTCCGTTCAAAACTGGAAAGAAGCTTTCTGAGAAACTGCTCTGTGTTCTGTTAATTCATCTCACAGAGTTACATCTTTCCCTTCAAGAAGCCTTTCGCTAAGGCTGTTCTTGTGGAATTGGCAAAGGGTTATTTGGAAGCCCGTAGAGGGCTATGGTGAAAAAGGAAATATCTTCCGTTCAAAACTGGAAAGAAGCTTTCTGAGAAACTGCTCTGTGTTCTGTTAATTCATCTCACACAGTTACATCTTTCCCTTCAAGAAGCCTTTCGCTAAGGCTGTTCTTGTGGAATTGGCAAAGGGATATTTGGAAGCCCATAGAGGGCTATGGTGAAAAAGTAAATATCTTCCGTTCAAAACTGGAAAGAAGCTTTCTGAGAAACTGCTCTGTGTTCTGTTAATTCATCTCACAGAGTTACATCTTTCCCTTCAAGAAGCCTTTCGCTAAGGCTGTTCTTGTGGAATTGGCAAAGGGATATTTGGAAGCCCATAGAGGGCTATGGTGAAAAAGGAAATATCTTCCGTTCAAAACTGGAAAGAAGCTTTCTGAGAAACTGCTCTGTGTTCTGTTAATTCATCTCACAGAGTTACATCTTTCCCTTCAAGAAGTCTTTCGCTAAGGCTGTTCTTGTGGAATTGGCAAAGGGATATTTGGAAGCCCATAGAGTGCTATGGTGAAAAAGGAAATATCTTCCGTTCAAAACTGGAAAGAAGCTTTCTGTGAAACTGCTCTGTGTTCTGTTAATTCATCTCACAGAGTTACATCTTTCCCTTCAAGAAGCCTTTCGCTAAGGCTGTTCTTGTGGAATTGGCAAAGGGATATTTGGAAGCCCATAGAGGGCTATGGTGAAAAAGGAAGTATCTTCGGTTCAAAACTGGAAAGAAGCTTTCTGAGAAACTGCTCTGTGTTCTGTTAATTCATCTCACAGAGTTACATCTTTCCCTTCAAGAAGCCTTTCGCTAAGGCTGTTCTTGTGGAATTGGCAAAGGGATATTTGGAAGCCCATAGAGGGCTATGGTGAAAAAGGAAATATCTTCCGTTCAAAACTGGAAAGAAGCTTTCTGAGAAACTGCTCTGTGTTCTGTTAATTCATCTCACAGAGTTACATCTTTCCCTTCATGAAGCCTTTCGCTAAGGCTGTTCTTGTGGAATTGGCAAAGGGATATTTGGAAGCCCATAGAGGGCTATGGTGAAAAAGGAAATATCTTCCGTTCAAAACTGGAAAGAAGCTTTCTGAGAAACTGCTCTGTGTTCTGTTAATTCATCTCACAGAGTTACATCTTTCCCTTCAAGAAGCCTTTCGCTAAGGCTGTTCTTGTGGAATTGGAAAAGGGATATTTGGAAACCCATAGAGGGCTATGGTGAAAAAGGAAATATCTTCCATTCAAAACTGGAAAGAAGCTTTCTGAGAAACTGCTCTGTGTTCTGTTAATTCATCTCACAGAGTTACATCATTCCCTTCCAGAAGCCTTTCGCTAAGGCTGTTCTTGTGGAATTGGCAAAGGGATATTTGGAAGCCCCTAGAGGGCTATTGTGAAAAAGGAAATATCTTCCGTTCAAAACTGGAAAGAAGCTGTCTGAGAAACTGCTCTGTGTTCTGTTAATTCATCTCACACAGTTACATCTTTTCCTTCAAGAAGCCTTTCGCTAAGGCTGTTCTTGTGGAATTGGCAAAGGGATATTTGGAAGCCCATAGAGGGCTATGGTGAAAAAGGAAATATCTTCCGTTCAAAACTGGAAAGAAGCTTTCTGAGAAACTGCTCTGTGTTCTGTTAATTCATCTCACAGAGTTACATCTTTCCCTTCAAAAAGCCTTTCGCTAAGGCTGTTCTTGTGGAATTGGCAAAGGGATATTTGGAAGCCCATAGAGGGCTATGGTGAAAAAGGAACTATCTTCCGTTCAAAACTGGAAAGAAGCCTTCTGAGAAACTGCTCTGTGTTCTGTTAATCCATCTCACAGAGTTACATCTTTCCCTTCAAGAAGCCTTTCGCTAAGGCTGTTCTTGTGGAATTGGCAAAGGGATATTTGGAAGCCCATAGAGGGCTATGGTGACAAAGGAAATATCTTCCGTTCAAAACTGGAAAGAAGCTTTCTGAGAAACTGCTCTGTGTTCTGTTAATTCATCTCACAGAGTTACATCTTTCCCTTCAAGAAGCCTTTCGCTAAGGCTGTTCTTGTGGAATTGGCAAAGGGATATTTGGAAGACCATAGAGGGCTATGGTGAAAAAGGAAATATCTTCCGTTCAAAACTGGAAAGAAGCTTTCTGAGAAACTGCTCTGTGTTCTGTTAATTCATCTCACAGAGTTTCATCTTTCCCTTCAAGAAGCCTTTCGCTAAGGCTGTTCTCGTGGAATTGGCAAAGGGATATTTGGAAGCCCATAGAGGGCTATGGTGAAAAAGGAACTATCTTCCGTTCAAAAATGGAAAGAAGCTTTCTGAGAAACTGCTCTGTGTTCTGTTAATCCATCTCACAGAGTTACATCTTTCCCTTCAAGAAGCGTTTCGCTAAGGCTGTTCTTGTGGAATTGGCAAAGGGATATTTGGAAGCCCATAGAGGGCTATGGTGAAAAAGGAAATATCTTCCGTTCAAAACTGGAAAGAAGCTTTCTGAGAAACTGCTCTGTGTTCTGTTAATTCATCTCACAGAGTTACATCTTTCCCTTCAAGAAGCCTTTCGCTAAGGCTGTTCTTGTGGAATTGGCAAAGGGATATTTGGAAGCCCATAGAGGGCTATGGTGAAAAAGGAAATATCTTCCGTTCAAAACTGGAAAGAAGCTTTCTGAGAAACTGCTCTGTGTTCTGTTAATTCATCTCACAGAGTTACATCTTTCCCTTCAAGAAGCCTTTCGCTAAGGCTGTTCTTGTGGAATTGGCAAAGGGATATTTGGAAGCCCATAGAGGGCTATGGTGAAAAAGGAAATATCTTCCGTTCAAAACTGGAAAGAAGCTTTCTGAGAAACTGCTCAGTGTTCTGTTAATTCATCTCACAGAGTTACATCTTTCCCTTCAAGAAGCCTTTCGCTAAGGCTGTTCTTGTGGAATTGGCAAAGGGATATTTGGAAGCCCATAGAGGGCTATGGTGAAAAAGGAAATATCTTCCGTTCAAAACTGGAAAGAAGCTTTCTGAGAAACTGCTCTGTGTTCTGTTAATTCATCTCACAGAGTTACATCTTTCCCTTCAAGAAGCCTTTCGCTAAGGCTGTTCTTGTGGAATTGGCAAAGGGATATTTGGAAGCCCATAGAGGGCTATGGTGAAAAAGGAAATATCTTGCGTTCAAAACTGGAAAGAAGCTTTCTGAGAAACTGCTCTGTGTTCTGTTAATTCATCTCACAGAGTTACATCTTTCCCTTCAAGAAGCCTTTCGCTAAGGCTGTTCTTGTGGAATTGGCAAAGGGATATTTGGAAGCCCATAGAGGGCTATGGTGAAAAAGGAAATATCTTCCGTTCAAAACTGGAAGGAAGCTTTCTGAGAAGCTCCTCTGTGTTCTGTTAATTCATCTCACAGAGTTACATCTTTCCCTTCAAGAAGCCTTTCGCTAAGGCTGTTCTTGTGGAATTGGCAAAGGGATATTTGGAAGCCCATAGAGGGCTATTGTGAAAAAGGAAATATCTTCCGTTCAAAACTGGAAAGAAGCTGTCTGAGAAACTGCTCTGTGTTCTGTTAATTCATCTCACAGAGTTACATCTTTTCCTTCAAGAAGCCTTTCGCTAAGGCTGTTCTTGTGGAATTGGCAAAGGGATATTTGGAAGCCCATAGAGGGCTACGGTGAAAATGAAATATCTTCCGTTCAAAACTGGAAAGAAGCTTTCTGAGAAACTGCTCTGTGTTCTGTTAATTCATCTCACAGAGTTACATCTATCCCTTCAAGAAGCCTTTCGCTAAGGCTGTTCTTGTGGAATTGGCAAAGGGATATTTGGAAGCCCATAGAGGGCTATGGTGAAAAAGGAAATATCTTCCGTTCAAAACTGGAAAGAAGCTTTCTGAGAAACTGCTCTGTGTTCTGTTAATTCATCTCACAGAGTTACATCTTTCCCTTCAAGAAGCGTTTCGCTAAGGCTGTTCTTGTGGAACTGGCAAAGGGATATTTGGAAGCCCATAGAGGGCTATGGTGAAAAAGGAAATATCTTCCGTTCAAAACTGGAAAGAAGCTTTCTGAGAAACTGCTCTGTGTTCTGTTAATTCATCTCACAGAGTTACATCTTTCCCTTCAAGAAGCCTTTCGCTAAGGCTGTTCTTGTGGAATTGGCAAAGGGTTATTTGGAAGCCCATAGAGGGCTATGGTGAAAAAGGAAATATCTTCCGTTCAAAACTGGAAAGAAGCTTTCTGAGAAACTGCTCTGTGTTCTGTTAATTCATCTCACAGAGTTACATCTTTCCCTTCAAGAAGCCTTTCGCTAAGGCTGTTCTTGTGGAATTGGCAAAGGGATATTTGGAAGCCCATAGAGGGCTATGGTGAAAAAGGAAATATCTTCCGTTCAAAACTGGAAAGAAGCTTTCTGAGAAACTGCTCTGTGTTCTGTTAATTCATCTCACACAGTTACATCTTTCCCTTCAAGAAGCCTTTCGCTAAGGCTGTTCTTGTGGAATTGGCAAAGGGATATTTGGAAGCCCATAGAGGGCTATGGTGAAAAAGGAAATATCTTCCGTTCAAAACTGGAAAGAAGCTTTCTGAGAAACTGCTCTGTGTTCTGTTAATTCATCTCACAGAGTTACATCTTTCCCTTCAAGAAGTCTTTCGCTAAGGCTGTTCTTGTGGAATTGGCAAAGGGATATTTGGAAGCCCATAGAGTGCTATGGTGAAAAAGGAAATATCTTCCGTTCAAAACTGGAAAGAAGCTTTCTGAGAAACTGCTCTGTGTTCTGTTAATTCATCTCACAGAGTTACATCTTTCCCTTCAAGAAGCCTTTCGCTAAGGCTGTTCTTGTGGAATTGGCAAAGGGATATTTGGAAGCCCATAGAGGGCTATGGTGAAAAAGGAAATATCTTCCGTTCAAAACTGGAAAGAAGCTTTCTGAGAAACTGCTCTGTGTTCTGTTAATTCATCTCAAAGAGTTACATCTTTCCCTTCAAGAAGCCTTTCGCTAAGGCTATTCTTGTGGAATTGGCAAAGGGATATTTGGAAGCCCATAGAGGGCTATGGTGAAAAAGGAAATATCTTCCGTTCAAAACTGGAAAGAAGCTTTCTGAGAAACTGCTCTGTGTTCTGTTAATTCATCTCACAGAGTTACATCTTTCCCTTCATGAAGCCTTTCGCTAAGGCTGTTCTTGTGGAATTGGCAAAGGGATATTTGGAAGCCCATAGAGGGCTATGGTGAAAAAGGAAATATCTTCCGTTCAAAACTGGAAAGAAGCTTTCTGAGAAACTGCTCTGTGTTCTGTTAATTCATCTCACAGAGTTACATCTTTCCCTTCAAGAAGCCTTTCGCTAAGGCTGTTCTTGTGGAATTGGAAAAGGGATATTTGGAAACCCATAGAGGGCTATGGTGAAAAAGGAAATATCTTCCGTTCTTGTGGAATTGGCAAAGGGATATTTGGAAGCCCATAGAGGGCTATGGTGAAAAAGGAAATATCTTCCGTTCAAAACTGGAAAGAAGCTTTCTGAGAAACTGCTCTGTGTTTTGTTAATTCATCTCACAGAGTTACATCTTTCCCTTCAAGAAGCCTTTCGCTAAGGCTGTTCTTGTGGAATTGGCAAAGGGATATTTGGAAGCCCCTAGAGGGCTATTGTGAAAAAGGAAATATCTTCCGTTCAAAACTGGAAAGAAGCTGTCTGAGAAACTGCTCTGTGTTCTGTTAATTCATCTCACAGAGTTACATCTTTTCCTTCAAGAAGCCTTTCGCTAAGGCTGTTCTTGTGGAATTGGCAAAGGGATATTTGGAAGCCCATAGAGGGCTATGGTGAAAAAGGAAATATCTTCCGTTCAAAACTGGAAAGAAGCTTTCTGAGAAACTGCTCTGTGTTCTGTTAATTCATCTCACAGAGTTACATCTTTCCCTTCAAGAAGCCTTTCGCTAAGGCTGTTCTTGTGGAATTGGCAAAGGGATATTTGGAAGCCCATTGAGGGCTATGGTGAAAAAGGAACTATCTTCCGTTCAAAACTGGAAAGAAGCTTTCTGAGAAACTGCTCTGTGTTCTGTTAATCCATCTCACAGAGTTACATCTTTCCCTTCAAGAAGCCTTTCGCTAAGGCTGTTCTTGTGGAATTGGCAAAGGGATATTTGGAAGCCCATAGAGGGCTATGGTGACAAAGGAAATATCTTCCGTTCAAAACTGGAAAGAAGCTTTCTGAGAAACTGCTCTGTGTTCTGTTAATTCATCTCACAGTGTTACATCTTTCCCTTCAAGAAGCCTTTCGCTAAGTCTGTTCTTGTTGAATTGCCAAAGGGATATTTGGAAGACCATAGAGGGCTATGGTGAAAAAGGAAATATCTTCCGTTCAAAACTGGAAAGAAGCTTTCTGAGAAACTGCTCTGTGTTCTGTTAATTCATCACACAGAGTTACATCTTTCCCTTCAAGAAGCCTTTCGCTAAGGCTGTTCTTGTGGAATTGGCAAAGGAATATTTGGAAGCACATAGAGGGCTATGGTGAAAAAGGAAATATCAAACGTTCAAAACTGGAAAGAAGCTTTCTGAGAAACTGCTCTGTGTTCTGTTAATTCATCTCACAGAGTTACATCTTTCCCTTCAAGAAGCCTTTCGCTAAGGCTGTTCTTGTGGAATTGGCAAAGGAATATTTGGAAGCCCATAGAGGGCTCTGGTGAAAAAGGAAATATCTTCCGTTCAAAACTGGAAAGAAGCTTTCTGAGAAACTGCTCTGTGTTTTGTTAATTCATCTCACAGAGTTACATCTTTCCCTTCAAGAAGCTTTTCGCTAAGGCTGTTCCTGTGGAATTGGCAAAGGGATATTTGGAAGCCCATAGAGGGCTATTGTGAAAAAGGAAATATCTTCCGTTCAAAACTGGAAAGAAGCTGTCTGAGAAACTGCTCTGTGTTCTGTTAATTCATCTCACAGAGTTACATCTTTTCCTTCAAGAAGCCTTTCGCTAAGGCTGTTCTTGTGGAATTGGCAAAGGGATATTTGGAAGCCCATAGAGGGCTATGGTGAAAAAGGAAATATCTTCCGTTCAAAACTGGAAAGAAGCTTTCTGAGAAACTGCTCTGTGTTCTGTTAATTCATCTCACAGAGTTACATCTATCCCTTTGAGAAGACTTTCGCTAAGGCTGTTCTTGTGGAATTGTCAAAGGGATATTTGGAATCCCATAGAGGGCTATGGTGAAAAAGGAAATATCTTCCGTTCAAAACTGGAAAGAAGCTTTCTGAGAAACTGCTCTGTGTTCTGTTAATTCATCTCACAGTGTTACATCTTTCCCTTCAAGAAGCCTTTCGCTAAGTCTGTTCTTGTTGAATTGGCAAAGGGATATTTGGAAGCCCATAGAGGGCTATGGTGAAAAAGGAAATATCTTCCGTTCAAAACTGGAAAGAAGCTTTCTGAGAAACTGCTCTGTGTTCTGTTAATTCATCACACAGAGTTACATCTTTCCCTTCAAGAAGCCTTTCGCTAAGGCTGTTCTTGTGGAATTGGCAAAGGGATATTTGGAAGCCCATAGAGGGCTATGGTGAAAAAGGAAATATCAAACGTTCAAAACTGGAAAGAAGCTTTCTGAGAAACTGCTCTGTGTTCTGTTAATTCATCTCACAGAGTTACATCTTTCCCTTCAAGAAGCCTTTCGCTAAGGCTGTTCTTGTGGAATTGGCAAAGGAATATTTGGAAGCCCATAGAGGGCTCTGGTGAAAAAGGAAATATCTTCCGTTCAAAACTGGAAAGAAGCTTTCTGAGAAACTGCTCTGTGTTCTGTTAATTCATCTCACAGAGTTACATCTTTTCCTTCAAGAAGCCTTTCGCTAAGGCTGTTCTTGTGGAATTGGCAAAGGGATATTTGGAAGCCCATAGAGGGCTATGGTGAAAAAGGAAATATCTTCCGTTCAAAACTGGAAAGAAGCTTTCTGAGAAACTGCTCTGTGTTCTGTTAATTCATCTCACAGAGTTACATCTATCCCTTTGAGAAGACTTTCGCTAAGGCTGTTCTTGTGGAATTGTCAAAGGGATATTTGGAATCCCATAGAGGGCTATGGTGAAAAAGGAAATATCTTCCGTTCAAAATTGGAAAGAAGCTTTCTGAGAAACTGCTCTGTGTTCTGTTAATTCATCTCACAGAGTTACATCTTTCCCTTCAAGAAGCCTTTCGCTAAGGCTGTTCTTGTGGAATTGGCAAAGGGATATTTGGAAGCCCATAGAGGGCTATGGTGAAAAAGGAAATATCTTCCGTTCAACACTGGAAAGAAGCTTTCTGAGAAACTGCTCTGTGTTCTGTTAATTCATCTCACAGAGTTACATCTTTCCCTTCAAGAAGCCTTTCGCTAAGGCTGTTCTTGTGGAATTGGCAAAGGAATATTTGGAAGCCCATAGAGGGCTCTGGTGAAAAAGGAAATATCTTCCGTTCAAAACTGGAAAGAAACTTTCTGAGAAACTGCTCTGTGTTTTGTTAATTCATCTCACAGAGTTACATCTTTCCCTTCAA
The DNA here is from genome assembly GCF_047675955.1 of Chlorocebus sabaeus. Lineage (NCBI taxonomy): Eukaryota > Metazoa > Chordata > Mammalia > Primates > Cercopithecidae > Chlorocebus > Chlorocebus sabaeus. The sequence goes on along the minus strand of NW_027327483.1, from coordinate 340,986 downwards.
GAAGCTTTTCGCTAAGGCTGTTCTTGTGGAATTGGCAAAGGGATATTTGGAAGCCCATAGAGGGCTATTGTGAAAAAGGAAATATCTTCCGTTCAAAACTGGAAAGAAGCTGTCTGAGAAACTGCTCTGTGTTCTGTTAATTCATCTCACAGAGTTACATCTTTTCCTTCAAGAAGCCTTTCGCTAAGGCTGTTCTTGTGGAATTGGCAAAGGGATATTTGGAAGCCCATAGAGGGCTATGGTGAAAAAGGAAATATCTTCCGTTCAAAACTGGAAAGAAGCTTTCTGAGAAACTGCTCTGTGTTCTGTTAATTCATCTCACAGAGTTACATCTATCCCTTTGAGAAGACTTTCGCTAAGGCTGTTCTTGTGGAATTGTCAAAGGGATATTTGGAATCCCATAGAGGGCTATGGTGAAAAAGGAAATATCTTCCGTTCAAAACTGGAAAGAAGCTTTCTGAGAAACTGCTCTGTGTTCTGTTAATTCATCTCACAGAGTTACATCTTTCCCTTCAAGAAGCCTTTCGCTAAGGCTGTTCTCCTGGAATTGGCAAAGGGATATTTGGAAGCCCATAGAGGGCTATGGTGAAAAAGGAAATATCTTCCGTTCAACACTGGAAAGAAGCTTTCTGAGAAACTGCTCTGTGTTCTGTTAATTCATCTCACAGAGTTACATCTTTCCCTTCAAGAAGCCTTTCGCTAAGGCTGTTTTTGTGGAATTGGCAAAGGGATATTTGGAAGCCCATAGAGGGCTATGGTGAAAAAGGAAATATCTTCCGTTGAAAACTGGAAAGAAGCTTTCTGAGAAACTGCTCTGTGTTTTGTTAATTCATCTCACAGAGTTACATCTTTCCCTTCAAGAAGCCTTTCGCTAAGGCTGTTCTTGTGGAATTGGCAAAGGGATATTTGGAAGCCCATAGAGGGCTATGGTGAAAAAGGAAATGTCTTCCGTTCAAAACTGGAAAGAAGCTTTCTGAGAAACTGCTCTGTGTTCTGTTAATTCATCTCACAGAGTTACATCTTTCCCTTCAAGAAGCCTTTCGCTAAGGCTGTTCTTGTGGAATTGGCAAAGGGATATTTGGAAGCCCATAGAGGGCTATGGTGAAAAAGGAAATATCTTCCGTTCAAAACTGGAAAGAAGCTTTCTGAGAAACTGCTCTGATTTCTGTTAATTCATCTCACAGAGTTACATCTTTCACTTCAAGAAGCCTTTCGCTAAGGCTGTTCTTGTGGAATTGGCAAAGGGATATTTGGAAGCCCATAGAGGGCTATGGTGAAAAAGGAAATATCTTCCGTTCAAAACTGGAAAGAAGCTTTCTGAGAAACTGCTCTCTGTTCTGTTAATTCATCTCACAGAGTTACATCTTTCCCTTCAAGAAGCCTTTCGCTAAGGCTGTTCTTGTGGAATTGGCAAAGGGATATTTGGAAGCCCATAGAGGGCTATGGTGAAAAAGGAACTATCTTCCGTTCAAAACTGGAAAGAAGCTTTCTGAGAAACTGCTCTGTGTTCTGTTAATCCATCTCACAGTGTTACATCTTTCCCTTCAAGAAGCCTTTCGCTAAGGCTGTTCTTGTGGAATTGGCAAAGGGATATTTGGAAGCCTATAGAGGGCTCTGGTGAAAAAGGAAATATCTTCCGTTCAAAACTGGAAAGAAGCTTTCTGAGAAACTGCTCTGTGTTCTGTTAATTCATCTCACAGAGTTACATCTTTCCCTTCAAGAAGCCTTTCGCTAAGGCTGTTCTTGTGGAATTGGCAAAGGGATATTTGGAAGCCCGTAGAGGGCTATGGTGAAAAAGGAAATATCTTCCGTTGAAAACTGGAAAGAAGCTTTCTGAGAAACTGCTCTGTGTTTTGTTAATTCATCTCACAGAGTTACATCTTTCCCTTCCAGAAGCCTTTCGCTAAGGCTGTTCTTGTGGAATTGGCAAAGGGATATTTGGAAGCCCATAGAGGGCTATGGTGAAAAAGGAAATGTCTTCCGTTGAAAACTGGAAAGAAGCTTTCTGAGAAACTGCTCTGTGTTCTGTTAATTCATCTCACAGAGTTACATCTTTCCCTTCAAGAAGCCTTTCGCTAAGGCTGTTCTTGTGGAATTGGCAAAGGGATATTTGGAAGCCCATAGAGGGCTATGGTGAAAAAGGAAATATCTTCCGTTCAAAACTGGAAAGAAGCTTTCTGAGAAACTGCTCTGATTTCTGTTAATTCATCTCACAGAGTTACATCTTTCACTTCAAGAAGCCTTTCGCTAAGGCTGTTCTTGTGGAATTGGCAAAGGGATATTTGGAAGCCCATAGAGGGCTATGGTGAAAAAGGAAATATCTTCCGTTCAAAACTGGAAAGAAGCTTTCTGAGAAACTGCTCTCTGTTCTGTTAATTCATCTCACAGAGTTACATCTTTCCCTTCAAGAAGCCTTTCGCTAAGGCTGTTCTTGTGGAATTGGCAAAGGGATATTTGGAAGCCCATAGAGGGCTATGGTGAAAAAGGAACTATCTTCCGTTCAAAACTGGAAAGAAGCTTTCTGAGAAACTGCTCTGTGTTCTGTTAATCCATCTCACAGAGTTACATCTTTCCCTTCAAGAAGCCTTTCGCTAAGGCTGTTCTTGTGGAATTGGCAAAGGGATATTTGGAAGCCCATAGAGTGCTCTGGTGAAAAAGGAAATATCTTCCGTTCAAAACTGGAAAGAAGCTTTCTGAGAAACTGCTCTGTGTTCTGTTAATTCATCTCACAGAGTTACATCTTTCCCTTCAAGAAGCCTTTCGCTAAGGCTGTTCTTGTGGAATTGGCAAAGGGATATTTGGAAGCCCGTAGAGGGCTATGGTGAAAAAGGAAATATCTTCCGTTCAAAACTGGAAAGAAGCTTTCTGAGAAACTGCTCTGTGTTCTGTTAATTCATCTCACAGAGTTACATCTTTCCCTTCAAGAAGCCTTTCGCTAAGGCTGTTCTTGTGGAATTGGCAAAGGAATATTTGGAAGCACATAGAAGTCTATGGTGAAAAAGGAAATATCTTCCGTTCAAAACTGGAAAGAAGCTTTCTGAGAAACTGCTCTGTGTTCTGTTAATTCATCTCACAGAGTTACATCTTTCCCTTCAAGAAGCCTTTCGCTAAGGCTGTTCTTGTGGAATTGGCAAAGGGATATTTGGAAGCCCATAGAGGGCTATGGTGAAAAAGGAACTATCTTCCGTTCAAAAATGGAAAGAAGCTTTCTGAGAAACTGCTCTGTGTTCTGTTAATCCATCTCACAGAGTTACATCTTTCCCTTCAAGAAGCGTTTCGCTAAGGCTGTTCTTGTGGAATTGGCAAAGGGATATTTGGAAGCCCATAGAGGGCTATTGTGAAAAAGGAAATATCTTCCGTTCAAAACTGGAAAGAAGCTTTCTGAGAAACTGCTCTGTGTTCTGTTAATTCATCTCACAGAGTTACATCTTTCCCTTCAAGAAGCCTTTCGCTAAGGCTGTTCTTGTGGAATTGGCAAAGGGATATTTGGAAGCCCATAGAGGGCTAGGGTGAAAAAGGAAATATCTTCCGTTCAAAACTGGAAAGAAGCATTCTGAGAAACTGCTCTGTGTTCTGTTAATTCATCTCACAGAATTGCATCTTTCCCTTCAAGAAGCCTTTCGCTAAGGCTGTTCTTGTGGAATTGGCAAAGGGATATTTGGAAGCCCATAGAGGGCTATGGTGAAAAAGGAAATATCTTCCGTTCAAAACTGGAAAGAAGCTTTCTGAGAAACTGCTCTGTGTTCTGTTAATTCATCTCACAGAGTTACATCTTTCCCTTCAAGAAGCCTTTCGCTAAGGCTGTTCTTGTGGAATTGGCAAAGGAATATTTGGAAGCCCATAGAGGGCTATGGTGAAAAAGGAAATATCTTCCGTTCAAAACTGGAAAGAAGCTTTCTGAGAAACTGCTCTGTGTTTTGTTAATTCATCTCACAGAGTTACATCTATCCCTTCAAGAAGCTTTTCGCTAACGCTGTTCTTGTGGAATTGGCAAAGGGATATTTGGAAGCCCATAGAGGGCTATGGTGAAAAAGGAAATATCTTCCGTTCAAAACTGGAAAGAAGCTTTCTGAGAAACTGCTCTGTGTTCTGTTAATTCATCTCACAGAGTTACATCTTTCCCTTCAAGAAGCCTTTCGCTAAGGCTGTTCTTGTGGAATTGGCAAAGGGATATTTGGAAGCCCATAGAGGGCTATGGTGAAAAAGGAAATATCTTCCGTTCAAAACTGGAAAGAAGCTTTCTGAGAAACTGCTCTGTGTTCTGTTAATTCATCTCACAGAGTTACATCTTTCCCTTCAAGAAGCCTTTCGCTAAGGCTGTTCTTGTGGAATTGGCAAAGGGATATTTGGAAGCCCATAGAGGGCTATGGTGAAAAAGGAAATATCTTCCGTTCAAAACTGGAAAGAAGCTTTCTGAGAAACTGCTCTGTGTTCTGTTAATTCATCTCACAGAGTTACATCTTTCCCTTCAAGAAGCCTTTCGCTAAGGCTGTTCTTGTGGAATTGGCAAAGGGATATTTGGAAGCCCATAGAGGGCTATGGTGAAAAAGTAAATATCTTCCGTTCAAAACTGGAAAGAAGCTTTCTGAGAAACTGCTCTGTGTTCTGTTAATTCATCTCACAGAGTTACATCTTTCCCTTCAAGAAGCCTTTCGCTAAGGCTGTTCTTGTGGAATTGGCAAAGGGATATTTGGAAGCCCATAGAGGGCTATGGTGAAAAAAGAAATATCTTCCGTTCAAAACTGGAAAGAAGCTTTCTGAGAAACTGCTCTGTGTTCTGTTAATTCATCTCACAGAGTTACATCTTTCCCTTCAAGAAGTCTTTCGCTAAGGCTATTCTTGTGGAATTGGCAAAGGGATATTTGGAAGCCCATAGAGTGCTATGGTGAAAAAGGAAATATCTTCCGTTCAAAATTGGAAAGAAGCTTTCTGAGAAACTGCTCTGTGTTCTGTTAATTCATCTCACACAGTTACATCTTTCCCTTCAAGAAGCCTTTCGCTAAGGCTGTTCTTGTGGAATTGGCAAAGGGATATTTGGAAGCCCATAGAGGGCTATGGTGAAAAAGGAACTATCTTCCGTTCAAAACTGGAAAGAAGCTTTCTGAGAAACTGCTCTGTGTTCTGTTAATTCATCTCACAGAGTTACATCTTTCCCTTCAAGAAGCCTTTCGCTAAGGCTGTTCTTGAGGAATTGGCAAAGGGATATTTGGAAGCCCATAGAGGGCTATGGTGAAAAAGGAAATATCTTGCGTTCAAAACTGGAAAGAAGCTTTCTGAGAAACTGCTCTGTGTTCTGTTAATTCATCTCACACAGTTACATCTTTCCCTTCAAGAAGCCTTTCGCTAAGGCTGTTCTTGTGGAATTGGCAAAGGGATATTTGGAAGCCCATAGAGGGCTATGGTGAAAAAGGAAATATCTTCCGTTCAAAACTGGAAAGAAGCTTTCTGAGAAACTGTTCTGTGTTCTGTTAATTCATCTCACAGAGTTACATCTTTCCCTTCAAGAAGCCTTTCGCTAAGGCTGTTCTTGTGGAATTGGCAAAGGGATATTTGGAAGCCCATAGAGGGCTATGGTGAAAAAGGAAATATCTTCCGCTCAAAACTGGAAAGAAGCTTTCTGAGAAACTGCTCTGTGTTCTGTTAATTCATCTCACAGAGTTACATCTTTCCCTTCAAGAAGCCTTTCGCTAAGGCTGTTCTTGTGGAATTGGCAAAGGGATATTTGGAAGCCCATAGAGGGCTATCGTGAAAAAGGAAATATCTTCCATTCAAAACTGGAAAGAAGCTTTCTGAGAATCTGCTCTGTGTTCTGTTAATTCATCTCACAGAGTTACATCTTTCCCTTCAAGAAGCCTTTCGCTAAGGCTGTTCTCCTGGAATTGGCAAAGGGATATTTGGAAGCCCATAGAGGGCTATGGTGAAAAAGGAAATATCTTCCGTTCAAAACTGGAAAGAAGCTTTCTGAGAAACTGCTCTGTGTTTTGTTAATTCATCTCACAGAGTTACATCTTTCCCTTCAAGAAGCCTTTCGCTAAGGCTGTTCTTGTGGAATTTGCAAAGGAATATTTGGAAGCCCATAGAGGGCTATGGTGAAAAAGGAAATATCTTCCGTTCAAAACTGGAAAGAAGCTTTCTGAGAAACTGCTCTGTGTTTTGTTAATTCATCTCACAGAGTTACATCTTTCCCTTCAAGAAGCTTTTCGGTAAGGCTGTTCTTGTGGAATTGGCAAAGGGATATTTGGAAGCCCATAGAGGGCTATTGTGAAAAAGGAAATATCTTCCGTTCAAAACTGGAAAGAAGCTGTCTGAGAAACTGCTCTGTGTTCTGTTGATTCATCTCACAGAGTTACATCTTTTCCTTCAATAAGCCTTTCGCTAAGGCTGTTCTTGTGGAATTGGCAAAGGGATATTTGGAAGCCCATAGAGGGCTATGGTGAAAGAAGAAATATCTTCCGTTCAAAACTGGAAAGAAGCTTTCTGAGAAACTGCTCTGTGTTCTGTTAATTCATCTCACAGAGTTACATCTATCCCTTTGAGAAGACTTTCGCTAAGGCTGTTCTTGTGGAATTGTCAAAGGGATATTTGGAATCCCATAGAGGGCTATGGTGAAAAAGGAAATATCTTCCGTTCAAAACTGGAAAGAAGCTTTCTGAGAAACTGCTCTGTGTTCTGTTAATTCATCTCACAGAGTTACATCTTTCCCTTCAAGAAGCCTTTCGCTAAGGCTGTTCTTGTGGAATTGGCAAAGGGATATTTGGAAGCCCATAGAGGGATATGGTGAAAAAGGAAATATCTTCCGTTCAACACTGGAAAGAAGCTTTCTGAGAAACTGCTCTGTGTTCTGTTAATTCATCTCACAGAATTACATCTTTCCCTTCAAGAAGCCTTTCGCTAAGGCTGTTCTTGTGGAATTGGCAAAGGGATATTTGGAAGCCCGTAGAGGGCTATTGTGAAAAAGGAAATAACTTCCGTTCAAAACTGGAAAGAAGCTGTCTGAGAAACTGCTCTGTGTTCTGTTAATTCATCTCACAGAGTTACATCTTTTCCTTCAAGAAGCCTTTCGCTAAGGCTGTTCTTGTGGAATTGGCAAAGGGATATTTGGAAGCCCATAGAGGGCTATGGTGAAAAAGGAAATATCTTCCGTTCAAAACTGGAAAGAAGCTTTCTGAGAAACTGCTCTTTGTTCTGTTAATTCATCTCACAGAGTTACATCTATCCCTTCGAGAAGACTTTCGCTAAGGCTGTTCTTGTGGAATTTGCAAAGGGATATTTGGAATCCCATAGAGGGCTATGGTGAAAAAGGAAATATCTTCCGTTCAAAAGTGGAAAGAAGCTTTCTGAGAAACTGCTCTGTGTTCTGTTAATTCATCTCACAGAGTTACATCTTTCCCTTCAAGAAGCCTTTCGCTAAGGCTGTTCTTGTGGAATTGGCAAAGGGATATTTGGAAGCCCATAGAGGGCTATGGTGAAAACGGAAATGTCTTCCGTTCAAAACTGGAAAGAAGCTTTCTGAGAAACTGCTCTGTGTTCTGTTAATTCATCTCACAGAGTTACATCTTTCCCTTCAAGAAGCCTTTCGCTAAGGCTGTTCTTGTGGAATTGGCAAAGGGATATTTGGAAGCCCATAGAGGGCTATGGTGAAAAAGGAAATATCTTCCGTTCAAAACTGGAAAGAAGCTTTCTGAGAAACTGCTCTGTGTTCTGTTAATTCATCTCACAGAGTTACATCTTTCCCTTCAAGAAGCCTTTCGCTAAGGCTGTTCTTGTGGAATTGGCAAAGGGATATTTGGAAGCCCATAGAGTGCTATGGTGAAAAAGGAAATATCTTCCGTTCAACACTGGAAAGAAGCTTTCTGAGAAACTGCTCTGTGTTCTGTTAATTCATCTCACAGAGTTACATCTATACCTTCGAGAAGACTTTCGCTAAGGCTGTTCTTGTGGAATTGGCAAAGGGATATTTGGAATCCCATAGAGGGCTATGGTGAAAAAGGAAATATCTTCCGTTCAAAACTGGAAAGAAGCTTTCTGAGAAACTGCTCTGTGTTCTGTTAATTCATCTCACAGAGTTACATCTTTCCCTTCAAGAAGCCTTTCGCTAAGGCTGTTCTTGTGGAATTGGCAAAGGGATATTTGGAAGCCCATAGAGGGCTATGGTGAAAAAGGAAATGTCTTCCGTTCAAAACTGGAAAGAAGCTTTCTGAGAAACTGCTCTGTGTTCTGTTAATTCATCTCACAGAGTTACATCTTTCCCTTCAAGAAGCCTTTCGCTAAGGCTGTTCTTGTGGAATTGGCAAAGGGATATTTGGAAGCCCATAGAGGGCTATGGTGAAAAAGGAAATGTCTTCCGTTCAAAACTGGAAAGAAGCTTTCTGAGAAACTGCTCTGTGTTCTGTTAATTCATCTCACAGAGTTACATCTTTCCCTTCCAGAAGCCTTTCGCTAAGGCTGTTCTTGTGGAATTGGCAAAGGGATATTTGGAAGCCCATAGAGGGCTATGGTGAAAAAGGAAATATCTTCCGTTCAAAACTGGAAAGAAGCTTTCTGAGAAACTGCTCTGTGTTCTGTTAATTCATCTCACAGAGTTACATCTTTCCCTTCAAGAAGCCTTTCGCTAAGGCTGTTCTTGTGGAATTGGCAAAGGGATATTTGGAAGCCCATAGAGGGCTATGGTGAAAAAGGAAATATCTTCCGTTCAAAACTGGAAAGAAGCTTTCTGAGAAACTGCTCTGTGTTCTGTTAATTCATCTCACAGAGTTACATCTTTCCCTTCAAGAAGTCTTTCGCTAAGGCTATTCTTGTGGAATTGGCAAAGGGATATTTGGAAGCCCATAGAGTGCTATGGTGAAAAAGGAAATATCTTCCGTTCAAAACTGGAAAGAAGCTTTCTGAGAAACTGCTCTGTGTTCTGGTAATTCATCTCACAGAGTTACATCTTTCCCTTCAAGAAGCCTTTCGCTAAGGCTGTTCTTGTGGAATTGGCAAAGGGATATTTGGAAGCCCATAGAGGGCTATGGTGAAAAAGGAAATATCTTCCGTTCAAAACTGGAAAGAAGCTTTCTGAGAAACTGCTCTGTGTTCTGTTAATTCATCTCACAGAGTTACATCTTTCCCTTCAAGAAGCCTTTCGCTAAGGCTGTTCTTGTGGAATTGGCAAAGGGATATTTGGAAGCCCATAGAGGGCTATGGTGAAAAAGGAAATATCTTCCGTTCAAAATTGGAAGGAAGCTTTCTGAGAAGCTCCTCTGTGTTCTGTTAATTCATCTCACAGAGTTACATCTTTCCCTTCAAGAAGCCTTTCGCTAAGGCTGTTCTTGTGGAATTGGCAAAGGAATATTTGGAAGCCCATAGAGGGCTATGGTGAAAAAGGAAATATCTTCTGTTCAAAACTGCAAAGAAGCTTTCTGAGAAACTGCTCTGTGTTTTGTTAATTCATCTCACAGAGTTACATCTTTCCCTTCAAGAAGCTTTTCGCTAAGGCTGTTCTTGTGGCATTGGCAAAGGGATATTTGGAAGCCCCTAGAGGGCTATTGTGAAAAAGGAAATATCTTCCGTTCAAAACTGGAAAGAAGCTGTCTGAGAAACTGCTCTGTGTTCTGTTAATTCATCTCACAGAGTTACATCTTTTCCTTCAAGAAGCCTTTCGCTAAGGCTGTTCTTGTGGAATTGGCAAAGGGATATTTGGAAGCCCATAGAGGGCTATGGTGAAAATGAAATATCTTCCGTTCAAAACTGGAAAGAAGCTTTCTGAGAAACTGCTCTGTGTTCTGTTAATTCATCTCACAGAGTTACATCTTTCCCTTCAAGAAGTCTTTCGCTAAGGCTGTTCTTGTGGAATTGGCAAAGGGATATTTGGAAACCCATAGAGGGCTATGGTGAAAAAGGAAATATCTTCCGTTCAAAACTGGAAAGAAGCTTTCTGAGAAACTGCTCTGATTTCTGTTAATTCATCTCACAGAGTTACATCTTTCCCTTCAAGAAGCCTTTCGCTAAGGCTGTTCTTGTGGAATTGGCAAAGGGATATTTGGAAGCCCATAGCGGGCTATGCTGAAAAAGGAAATATCTTCCGTTCAAAACTGGAAAGAAGCTTTCTGAGAAACTGCTCTGTGTTCTGTTAATTCATCTCACAGAGTTACATCTTTCCCTTCAAGAAGCCTTTCGCTAAGGCTGTTCTTGTGGAATTGGCAAAGGGATATTTGGAAGCCCATAGAGGGCTATGGTGAAAAAGGAAATATCTTCCGTTCAAAACTGGAAAGAAGCTTTCTGAGAAACTGCTCTGTGTTCTGTTAATTCATCTCACAGAGTTACATCTTTCCCTTCAAGAAGCCTTTCGCTAAGGCTGTTCTTGTGGAATTGGCAAAGGGATATTTGGAAGCCCATAGAGGGCTATGGTGAAAAAGGAAATATCTTCCGTTCAACACTGGAAAGAAGCTTTCTGAGAAACTGCTCTGTGTTCTGTTAATTCATCTCACAGAGTTACATCTATACCTTCGAGAAGACTTTCGCTAAGGCTGTTCTTGTGGAATTGGCAAAGGGATATTTGGAATCCCATAGAGGGCTATGGTGAAAAAGGAAATATCTTCCGTTCAAAACTGGAAAGAAGCTTTCTGAGAAACTGCTCTGTGTTCTGTTAATTCATCTCACAGAGTTACATCTTTCCCTTCAAGAAGCCTTTCGCTAAGGCTGTTCTTGTGGAATTGGCAAAGGGATATTTGGAAGCCCATAGAGGGCTATGGTGAAAAAGGAAATGTCTTCCGTTCAAAACTGGAAAGAAGCTTTCTGAGAAACTGCTCTGTGTTCTGTTAATTCATCTCACAGAGTTACATCTTTCCCTTCAAGAAGCCTTTCGCTAAGGCTGTTCTTGTGGAATTGGCAAAGGGATATTTGGAAGCCCATAGAGGGCTATGGTGAAAAAGGAAATGTCTTCCGTTCAAAACTGGAAAGAAGCTTTCTGAGAAACTGCTCTGTGTTCTGTTAATTCATCTCACAGAGTTACATCTTTCCCTTCAAGAAGCCTTTCGCTAAGGCTGTTCTTGTGGAATTGGCAAAGGGATATTTGGAAGCCCATAGAGGGCTATGGTGAAAAAGGAAATATCTTCCGTTCAAAACTGGAAAGAAGCTTTCTGAGAAACTGCTCTGTGTTCTGTTAATTCATCTCACAGAGTTACATCTTTCCCTTCAAGAAGCCTTTCGCTAAGGCTGTTCTTGTGGAATTGGCAAAGGGATATTTGGAAGCCCATAGAGGGCTATGGTGAAAAAGGAAATATCTTCCGTTCAAAACTGGAAAGAAGCTTTCTGAGAAACTGCTCTGTGTTCTGTTAATTCATCTCACAGAGTTACATCTTTCCCTTCAAGAAGTCTTTCGCTAAGGCTATTCTTGTGGAATTGGCAAAGGGATATTTGGAAGCCCATAGAGTGCTATGGTGAAAAAGGAAATATCTTCCGTTCAAAACTGGAAAGAAGCTTTCTGAGAAACTGCTCTGTGTTCTGTTAATTCATCTCACAGAGTTACATCTTTCCCTTCAAGAAGCCTTTCGCTAAGGCTGTTCTTGTGGAATTGGCAAAGGGATATTTGGAAGCCCATAGAGGGCTATGGTGAAAAAGGAAATATCTTCCGTTCAAAACTGGAAAGAAGCTTTCTGAGAAACTGCTCTGTGTTCTGTTAATTCATCTCACAGAGTTACATCTTTCCCTTCAAGAAGCCTTTCGCTAAGGCTGTTCTTGTGGAATTGGCAAAGGGATATTTGGAAGCCCATAGAGGGCTATGGTGAAAAAGGAAATATCTTCCGTTCAAAATTGGAAGGAAGCTTTCTGAGAAGCTCCTCTGTGTTCTGTTAATTCATCTCACAGAGTTACATCTTTCCCTTCAAGAAGCCTTTCGCTAAGGCTGTTCTTGTGGAATTGGCAAAGGAATATTTGGAAGCCCATAGAGGGCTATGGTGAAAAAGGAAATATCTTCCGTTCAAAACTGCAAAGAAGCTTTCTGAGAAACTGCTCTGTGTTCTGTTAATTCATCTCACAGAGTTACATCTTTCCCTTCAAGAAGCTTTTCGCTAAGGCTGTTCTTGTGGCATTGGCAAAGGGATATTTGGAAGCCCATAGAGGGCTATTGTGAAAAAGGAAATATCTTCCGTTCAAAACTGGAAAGAAGCTGTCTGAGAAACTGCTCTGTGTTCTGTTAATTCATCTCACAGAGTTACATCTTTTCCTTCAAGAAGCCTTTCGCTAAGGCTGTTCTTGTGGAATTGGCAAAGGGATATTTGGAAGCCCATAGAGGGCTATGGTGAAAATGAAATATCTTCCGTTCAAAACTGGAAAGAAGCTTTCTGAGAAACTGCTCTGTGTTCTGTTAATTCATCTCACAGAGTTACATCTATCCCTTCAAGAAGCCTTTCGCTAAGGCTGTTCTTGTGGAATTGGCAAAGGGATATTTGGAAGCCCATAGAGGGCTATGGTGAAAAAGGAACTATCTTCCGTTCAAAACTGGAAAGAAGCTTTCTGAGAAACTGCTCTGTGTTCTGTTAATTCATCTCACAGAGTTACATCTTTCCCTTCAAGAAGCCTTCGCTAAGGCTGTTCTTGTGGAATTGGCAAAGGGATATTTGGAAGCCCATAGAGGGCTATGGTGAAAAAGGAAATATCTTCCGTTCAAAACTGGAAAGAAGCTTTCTGAGAAACTGCTCTGTGTTCTGTTAATTCATCTCACAGAGTTACATCTTTCCCTTCAAGAAGCCTTTCGCTAAGGCTGTTCTTGTGGAATTGGCAAAGGGATATTTGGAAGCCCATAGAGGGCTATGGTGAAAAAGGAAATATCTTCCGTTCAAAACTGGAAAGAAGCTTTCTGAGAAACTGCTCTGTGTTCTGTTAATTCATCTCACAGAGTTACATCTTTCCCTTCAAGAAGCCTTTCGCTAAGGCTGTTCTTGTGGAATTGGCAAAGGGATATTTGGAAGCCCGTAGAGGGCTATGGTGAAAAAGGAAATATCATCCGTTCAAAACTGGAAAGAAGCTTTCTGAGAAACTGCTCTGTGTTCTGTTAATTCATCTCACAGAGTTACATCTTTCCCTTCAAGAAGCCTTTCGCTAAGGCTGTTCTTGTGGAATTGGCAAAGGAATATTTGGAAGCACATAGAGGGCTATGGTGAAAAAGGAAATATCTTCCGTTCAAAACTGGAAAGAAGCTTTCTGAGAAACTGCTCTGTGTTCTGTTAATTCATCTCACAGAGTTACATCTTTCCCTTCAAGAAGCCTTTCGCTAAGGCTGTTCTTGTGGAATTGGCAAAGGGATATTTGGAAGCCCATAGAGGGCTATGGTGAAAAAGGAACTATCTTCCGTTCAAAAATGGAAAGAAGCTTTCTGAGAAACTGCTCTGTGTTCTGTTAATCCATCTCACAGAGTTACATCTTTCCCTTCAAGAAGCGTTTCGCTAAGGCTGTTCTTGTGGAATTGGCAAAGGGATATTTGGAAGCCCATAGAGGGCTATGGTGAAAAAGGAAATATCTTCCGTTCAAAACTGGAAAGAAGCTTTCTGAGAAACTGCTCTGTGTTCTGTTAATTCATCTCACAGAGTTACATCTTTCCCTTCAAGAAGCCTTTCGCTAAGGCTGTTCTTGTGGAATTGGCAAAGGGATATTTGGAAGCCCATAGAGGGCTATGGTGAAAAAGGAAATATCTTCCGTTCAAAACTGGAAAGAAGCATTCTGAGAAACTGCTCTGTGTTCTGTTAATTCATCTCACAGAATTACATCTTTCCCTTCAAGAAGCCTTTCGCTAAGGCTGTTCTTGTGGAATTGGCAAAGGGATATTTGGAAGCCCATAGAGGGCTATGGTGAAAAAGGAAATATCTTCCGTTCAAAACTGGAAAGAAGCTTTCTGAGAAACTGCTCTGTGTTCTGTTAATTCATCTCACAGAGTTACATCTTTCCCTTCAAGAAGCCTTTCGCTAAGGCTGTTCTTGTGGAATTGGCAAAGGGATATTTGGAAGCCCATAGAGGGCTATGGTGAAAAAGGAAATATCTTCCGTTCAAAACTGGAAAGAAGCTTTCTGAGAAACTGCTCTGTGTTCTGTTAATTCATCTCACAGAGTTACATCTTTCCCTTCAAGAAGCCTTTCGCTAAGGCTGTTCTTGTGGAATTGGCAAAGGAATATTTGGAAGCCCATAGAGGGCTATGGTGAAAAAGGAAATATCTTCCGTTCAAAACTGGAAAGAAGCTTTCTGAGAAACTGCTCTGTGTTTTGTTAATTCATCTCACAGAGTTACATCTATCCCTTCAAGAAGCTTTTCGCTAACGCTGTTCTTGTGGAATTGGCAAAGGGATATTTGGAAGCCCATAGAGGGCTATGGTGAAAAAGGAAATATCTTCCGTTCAAAACTGGAAAGAAGCTTTCTGAGAAACTGCTCTGTGTTCTGTTAATTCATCTCACAGAGTTACATCTTTCCCTTCAAGAAGCCTTTCGCTAAGGCTGTTCTTGTGGAATTGGCAAAGGGATATTTGGAAGCCCATAGAGGGCTATGGTGAAAAAGGAAATATCTTCCGTTCAAAACTGGAAAGAAGCTTTCTGAGAAACTGCTCTGTGTTCTGTTAATTCATCTCACAGAGTTACATCTTTCCCTTCAAGAAGCCTTTCGCTAAGGCTGTTCTTGTGGAATTGGCAAAGGGATATTTGGAAGCCCATAGAGGGCTATGGTGAAAAAGGAAATATCTTCCGTTCAAAACTGGAAAGAAGCTTTCTGAGAAACTGCTCTGTGTTCTGTTAATTCATCTCACAGAGTTACATCTTTCCCTTCAAGAAGCCTTTCGCTAAGGCTGTTCTTGTGGAATTGGCAAAGGGATATTTGGAAGCCCATAGAGGGCTATGGTGAAAAAGGAAATATCTTCCGTTCAAAACTGGAAAGAAGCTTTCTGAGAAACTGCTCTGTGTTCTGTTAATTCATCTCACAGAGTTACATCTTTCCCTTCAAGAAGCCTTTCGCTAAGGCTGTTCTTGTGGAATTGGCAAAGGGATATTTGGAAGCCCATAGAGGGCTATGGTGAAAAAGGAAATATCTTCCGTTCAAAACTGGAAAGAAGCTTTCTGAGAAACTGCTCTGTGTTCTGTTAATTCATCTCACAGAGTTACATCTTTCCCTTCAAGAAGTCTTTCGCTAAGGCTATTCTTGTGGAATTGGCAAAGGGATATTTGGAAGCCCATAGAGTGCTATGGTGAAAAAGGAAATATCTTCCGTTCAAAACTGGAAAGAAGCTTTCTGAGAAACGCCTCTGTGTTCTGTTAATTCATCTCACAGAGTTACATCTTTCCCTTCAAGAAGCCTTTCGCTAAGGCTGTTCTTGTGGAATTGGCAAAGGGATATTTGGAAGCCCATAGAGGGCTATGGTGAAAAAGGAAATATCTTGCGTTCAAAACTGGAAAGAAGCTTTCTGAGAAACTGCTCTGTGTTCTGTTAATTCATCTCACAGAGTTACATCTTTCCCTTCAAGAAGCCTTTCGCTAAGGCTGTTCTTGTGGAATTGGCAAAGGGATATTTGGAAGCCCATAGTGGGCTATGGTGAAAAAGGAAATATCTTCCGTTCAAAACTGGAAGGAAGCTTTCTGAGAAGCTCCTCTGTGTTCTGTTAATTCATCTCACAGAGTTACATCTTTCCCTTCAAGAAGCCTTTCGCTAAGGCTGTTCTTGTGGAATTGGCAAAGGAATATTTGGAAGCCCATAGAGGGCTATGGTGAAAAAGGAAATATCTTCCGTTCAAAACTGCAAAGAAGCTTTCTGAGAAACTGCTCTGTGTTTTGTTAATTCATCTCACAGAGTTACATCTTTCCCTTCAAGAAGCTTTTCGCTAAGGCTGTTCTTGTGGCATTGGCAAAGGGATATTTGGAAGCCCTTAGAGGGCTATTGTGAAAAAGGAAATATCTTCCGTTCAAAACTGGAAAGAAGCTGTCTGAGAAACTGCTCTGTGTTCTGTTAATTCATCTCACAGAGTTACATCTTTTCCTTCAAGAAGCCTTTCGCTAAGGCTGTTCTTGTGGAATTGGCAAAGGGATATTTGGAAGCCCATAGAGGGCTATGGTGAAAATGAAATATCTTCCGTTCAAAACTGGAAAGAAGCTTTCTGAGAAACTGCTCTGTGTTCTGTTAATTCATCTCACAGAGTTACATCTATCCCTTCAAGAAGCCTTTCGCTAAGGCTGTTCTTGTGGAATTGGCAAAGGGATATTTGGAAGCCCATAGAGGGCTATGGTGAAAAAGGAACTATCTTCCGTTCAAAACTGGAAAGAAGCTTTCTGAGAAACTGCTCTGTGTTCTGTTAATTCATCTCACAGAGTTACATCTTTCCCTTCAAGAAGCCTTTCGCTAAGGCTGTTCTTGAGGAATTGGCAAAGGGATATTTGGAAGCCCATAGAGGGCTATGGTGAAAAAGGAAATATCTTGCGTTCAAAACTGGAAAGAAGCTTTCTGAGAAACTGCTCTGTGTTCTGTTAATTCATCTCACAGAGTTACATCTTTCCCTTCAAGAAGCCTTTCGCTAAGGCTGTTCTTGTGGAATTGGCAAAGGGATATTTGGAAGCCCATAGAGGGCTATGGTGAAAAAGGAAATATCTTCCGTTCAAAACTGGAAAGAAGCTTTCTGAGAAACTGTTCTGTGTTCTGTTAATTCATCTCACAGAGTTACATCTTTCCCTTCAAGAAGCCTTTCGCTAAGGCTGTTCTTGTGGAATTGGCAAAGGGATATTTGGAAGCCCATAGAGGGCTATGGTGGAAAAGGAAATATCTTCCGCTCAAAACTGGAAAGAAGCTTTCTGAGAAACTGCTCTGTGTTCTGTTAATTCATCTCACAGAGTTACATCTTTCCCTTCAAGAAGCCTTTCGCTAAGGCTGTTCTTGTGGAATTTGCAAAGGAATATTTGGAAGCCCATAGAGGGCTATGGTGAAAAAGGAAATATCTTCCGTTCAAAACTGGAAAGAAGCTTTCTGAGAAACTGCTCTGTGTTTTGTTAATTCATCTCACAGAGTTACATCTTTCCCTTCAAGAAGCCTTTCGCTAAGGCTGTTCTTGTGGAATTTGTAAAGGAATATTTGGAAGCCCATAGAGGGCTATGGTGAAAGAGGAAATATCTTCCGTTCAAAACTGGAAAGAAGCTTTCTGAGAAACTGCTCTGTGTTTTGTTAATTCATCTCACAGAGTTACATCTTTCCCTTCAAGAAGCTTTTCGGTAAGGCTGTTCTTGTGGAATTGGCAAAGGGATATTTGGAAGCCCATAGAGGGCTATGGTGAAAAAGGAACTATCTTCCGTTCAAAAATGGAAAGAAGCTTTCTGAGAAACTGCTCTGTGTTCTGTTAATCCATCTCACAGAGTTACATCTTTCCCTTCAAGAAGCGTTTCGCTAAGGCTGTTCTTGTGGAATTGGCAAAGGGATATTTGGAAGCCCATAGAGGGCTATGGTGAAAAAGGAAATATCTTCCGTTCAAAACTGGAAAGAAGCTTTCTGAGAAACTGCTCTGTGTTCTGTTAATTCATCTCACAGAGTTACATCTTTCCCTTCAAGAAGCCTTTCGCTAAGGCTGTTCTTGTGGAATTGGCAAAGGGATATTTGGAAGCCCATAGAGGGCTATGGTGAAAAAGGAAATATCTTCCGTTCAAAACTGGAAAGAAGCATTCTGAGAAACTGCTCTGTGTTCTGTTAATTCATCTCACAGAATTACATCTTTCCCTTCAAGAAGCCTTTCGCTAAGGCTGTTCTTGTGGAATTGGCAAAGGGATATTTGGAAGCCCATAGAGGGCTATGGTGAAAAAGGAAATGTCTTCCGTTCAAAACTGGAAAGAAGCTTTCTGAGAAACTGCTCTGTGTTCTGTTAATTCATCTCACAGAGTTACAACTTTCCCTTCAAGAAGTCTTTCGCTAAGGCTGTTCTTGTGGAATTGGCAAAGGGATATTTGGAAACCCATAGAGGGCTATGGTGAAAAAGGAAATATCTTAAGTTCAAAACTGGAAAGAAGCTTTCTGAGAAACTGCTCTGATTTCTGTTAATTCATCTCACAGAGTTACATCTTTCCCTTCAAGAAGCCTTTCGCTAAGGCTGTTCTTCTGGAATTGGCAAAGGGATATTTGGAAGCCCATAGAGGGCTATGGTGAAAAAGGAAATATCTTCCGTTCAAAACTGGAAAGAAGCTTTCTGAGAAACTGCTCTGTGTTTTGTTAATTCATCTCACAGAGTTACATCTTTCCCTTCAAGAAGCCTTTCGCTAAGGCTGTTCTTGTGGAATTTGCAAAGGAATATTTGGAAGCCCATAGAGGGCTATGGTGAAAAAGGAAATATCTTCCGTTCAAAACTGGAAAGAAGCTTTCTGAGAAACTGCTCTGTGTTTTGTTAATTCATCTCACAGAGTTACATCTTTCCCTTCAAGAAGCTTTTCGGTAAGGCTGTTCTTGTGGAATTGGCAAAGGGATATTTGGAAGCCCATAGAGGGCTATTGTGAAAAAGGAAATATCTTCCGTTCAAAACTGGAAAGAAGCTGTCTGAGAAACTGCTCTGTGTTCTGTTGATTCATCTCACAGAGTTACATCTTTTCCTTCAAGAAGCCTTTCGCTAAGGCTGTTCTTGTGGAATTGGCAAAGGGATATTTGGAAGCCCATAGAGGGCTATGGTGAAAGAGGAAATATCTTCCGTTCAAAACTGGAAAGAAGCTTTCTGAGAAACTGCTCTGTGTTCTGTTAATACATCTCACAGAGTTACATCTATCCCTTTGAGAAGACTTTCGCTAAGGCTGTTCTTGTGGAATTGTCAAAGGGATATTTGGAATCCCATAGAGGGCTATGGTGAAAAAGGAAATATCTTCCGTTCAAAACTGGAAAGAAGCTTTCTGAGAAACTGCTCTGTGTTCTGTTAATTCATCTCACAGAGTTACATCTTTCCCTTCAAGAAGCCTTTCGCTAAGGCTGTTCTTGTGGAATTGGCAAAGGGATATTTGGAAGCCCATAGAGGGATATGGTGAAAAAGGAAATATCTTCCGTTCAACACTGGAAAGAAGCTTTCTGAGAAACTGCTCTGTGTTCTGTTAATTCATCTCACAGAGTTACATCTTTCACTTCAAGAAGCCTTTCGCTAAGGCTGTTCTTGTGGAATTGGCAAAGGGATATTTGGAAGCCCATAGAGGGCTATTGTGAAAAAGGAAATAACTTCCGTTCAAAACTGGAAAGAAGCTGTCTGAGAAACTGCTCTGTGTTCTGTTAATTCATCTCACAGAGTTACATCTTTTCCTTCAAGAAGCCTTTCGCTAAGGCTGTTCTTGGGGAATTGGCAAAGGGATATTTGGAAGCCCATAGAGGGCTATGGTGAAAAAGGAAATATCTTCCGTTCAAAACTGGAAAGAAGCTTTCTGAGAAACTGCTCTGTGTTCTGTTAATTCATCTCACAGAGTTACATCTATCCCTTCGAGAAGACTTTCGCTAAGGCTGTTCTTGTGGAATTGGCAAAGGGATATTTGGAATCCCATAGAGGGCTATGGTGAAAAAGGAAGTATCTTCCGTTCAAAACTGGAAAGAAGCTTTCTGAGAAACTGCTCTGTGTTCTGTTAATTCATCTCACAGAGTTACATCTTTCCCTTCAAGAAGCCTTTCGCTAAGGCTGTTGTTGTGGAATTGGCAAAGGGATATTTGGAAGCCCATAGAGGGCTATGGTGAAAAAGGAAATGTCTTCCGTTCAAAACTGGAAAGAAGCTTTCTGAGAAACTGCTCTGTGTTCTGTTAATTCATCTCACAGAGTTACAACTTTCCCTTCAAGAAGTCTTTCGCTAAGGCTGTTCTTGTGGAATTGGCAAAGGGATATTTGGAAACCCATAGAGGGCTATGGTGAAAAAGGAAATATCTTCCGTTCAAAACTGGAAAGAAGCTTTCTGAGAAACTGCTCTGATTTCTGTTAATTCATCTCACAGAGTTACATCTTTCCCTTCAAGAAGCCTTTCGCTAAGGCTGTTCTTGTGGAATTGGCAAAGGGATATTTGGAAACCCATAGAGGGCTATGGTGAAAAAGGAAATATCTTCCGTTCAAAACTGGAAAGAAGCTTTCTGAGAAACTGCTCTGATTTCTGTTAATTCATCTCACAGAGTTACATCTTTCCCTTCAAGAAGCCTTTCGCTAAGGCTGTTCTTGTGGAATTGGCAAAGGGATATTTGGAAGCCCATAGAGGGCTATGGTGAAAAAGGAAATATCTTCCGTTCAAAACTGGAAAGAAGCTTTCTGAGAAACTGCTCTGTGTTCTGTTAATTCATCTCACAGAGTTACATCTTTCCCTTCAAGAAGCCTTTCGCTAAGGCTGTTCTTGTGGAATTGGCAAAGGGATATTTGGAAGCCCATAGAGGGCTATGGTGAAAAAGGAAATATCTTCCGTTCAAAACTGGAAAGAAGCTTTCTGAGAAACTGCTCTGTGTTCTGTTAATTCATCTCACAGAGTTACATCTATCCCTTCGAGAAGACTTTCGCTAAGGCTGTTCTTGTGGAATTGGCAAAGGGATATTTGGAATCCCATAGAGGGCTATGGTGAAAAAGGAAATATCTTCCGTTCAAAACTGGAAAGAAGCTTTCTGAGAAACTGCTCTGTGTTCTGTTAATTCATCTCACAGAGTTACATCTTTCCCTTCAAGAAGCCTTTCGCTAAGGCTGTTCTTGTGGAATTGGCAAAGGGATATTTGGAAGCCCATAGAGGGCTATGGTGAAAAAGGAAATGTCTTCCGTTCAAAACTGGAAAGAAGCTTTCTGAGAAACTGCTCTGTGTTCTGTTAATTCATCTCACAGAGTTACATCTTTCCCTTCAAGAAGTCTTTCGCTAAGGCTGTTCTTGTGGAATTGGCAAAGGGATATTTGGAAACCCATAGAGGGCTATGGTGAAAAAGGAAATATCTTCCGTTCAAAACTGGAAAGAAGCTTTCTGAGAAACTGCTCTGATTTCTGTTAATTCATCTCACAGAGTTACATCTTTCCCTTCAAGAAGCCTTTCGCTAAGGCTGTTCTTGTGGAATTGGCAAAGGGATATTTGGAAGCCCATAGAGGGCTATGGTGAAAAAGGAAATATCTTCCGTTCAAAACTGGAAAGAAGCTTTCTGAGAAACTGCCCTGTGTTCTGTTAATCCATCTCACAGAGTTACATCTTTCCCTTCAAGAAGCCTTTCGCTAAGGCTGTTCTTGTGGAATTGGCAAAGGGATATTTGGAAGCCCATAGAGGGCTATGGTGAAAAAGGAAATATCTTCCGTTCAAAACTGGAAAGAAGCTTTCTGAGAAACTGCTCTGTGTTCTGTTAATTCATCTCACAGAGTTACATCTTACCCTTCAAGAAGCCTTTCGCTAAGGCTGTTCTTGTGGAATTGGCAAAGGGATATTTGGAAGCCCATAGAGGGCTATGGTGAAAAAGGAAATATCTTCCGTTCAAAACTGGAAAGAAGCTTTCTGAGAAACTGCTCTGTGTTCTGTTAATTCATCTCACAGAGTTACATCTTTCCCTTCAAGAATCCTTTCGCTAAGGCTGTTCTTGTGGAATTGGCAAAGGGATATTTGGAAGCCCATAGAGGGCTATGGTGAAAAAGGAAATATCTTCCGTTCAAAACTGGAAAGAAGCTTTCTGAGAAACTGCTCTGTGTTCTGTTAATTCATCTCACAGAGTTACATCTTTCCCTTCAAGAAGCCTTTCGCTAAGGCTGTTCTTGTGGAATTGGCAAAGGGATATTTGGAAGCCCATAGAGGGCTATGGTGAAAAAGGAAATATCTTCCGTTCAAAACTGGAAAGAAGCTTTCTGAGAAACTGCTCTGTGTTCTGTTAATTCATCTCACAGAGTTACATCTTTCCCTTCAAGAAGCCTTTCGCTAAGGCTGTTCTTCTGGAATTGGCAAAGGGATATTTGGAAACCCATAGAGGGCTATGGTGAAAAAGGAACTATCATCCGTTCAAAACTGGAAAGAAGCTTTCTGAGAAACTGCTCTGTGTTCTGTTAATTCATCTCACAGAGTTACATCTATCCCTTCGAGAAGACTTTCGCTAAGGCTGTTCTTGTGGAATTGGCAAAGGGATATTTGGAAGCCCATAGAGGGCTATGGTGAAAAAGGAAATATCTTCCGTTCAAAACTGGAAAGAAGCTTTCTGAGAAACTGCTCTGTGTTCTGTTAATTCATCTCACAGAGTTACATCTTTCCCTTCAAGAAGCCTTTCGCTAAGGCTGTTCTTGTGGAATTGGCAAAGGGATATTTGGAAGCCCATAGAGGGCTATGGTGAAAAAGGAAATGTCTTCCGTTCAAAACTGGAAAGAAGCTTTCTGAGAAACTGCTCTGATTTCTGTTAATTCATCTCACAGAGTTACATCTTTCCCTTCAAGAAGCCTTTCGCTAAGGCTGTTCTTGTGGAATTGGCAAAGGGATATTTGGAAGCCCATAGAGGGCTATGGTGAAAAAGGAACTATCTTCCGTTCAAAACTGGAAAGAAGCTTTCTGAGAAACTGCTCTGTGTTCTGTTAATTCATCTCACAGAGTTACATCTTTCCCTTCAAGAAGCCTTTCGCTAAGGCTGTTCTTGTGGAATTGGCAAAGGGATATTTGGAAGCCCATAGAGGGCTATGGTGAAAAAGGAAATGTCTTCCGTTCAAAACTGGAAAGAAGCTTTCTGAGAAACTGCTCTGTGTTCTGTTAATTCATCTCACCGAGTTACATCTTTCCCTTCAAGAAGTCTTTCGCTAAGGCTGTTCTTGTGGAATTGGCAAAGGGATATTTGGAAACCCATAGAGGGCTATGGTGAAAAAGGAAATATCTTCCGTTCAAAACTGGAAAGAAGCTTTCTGAGAAACTGCTCTGATTTCTGTTAATTCATCTCACAGAGTTACATCTTTCCCTTCAAGAAGCCTTTCGCTAAGGCTGTTCTTGTGGAATTGGCAAAGGGATATTTGGAAGCCCATAGAGGGCTATGGTGAAAAAGGAAATATCTTCCGTTCAAAACTGGAAAGAAGCTTTCTGAGAAACTGCTCTGTGTTCTGTTAATTCATCTCACAGAGTTACATCTTTCCCTTCAAGAAGCCTTTCGCTAAGGCTGTTCTTGTGGAATTGGCAAAGGGATATTTGGAAGCCCATAGCGGGCTATGGTGAAAAAGGAAATATCTTCCGTTCAAAACTGGAAAGAAGCTTTCTGAGAAACTGCTCTGTGTTCTGTTAATTCATCTCACAGAGTTACATCTTTCCCTTCAAGAAGCCTTTCGCTAAGGCTGTTCTTGTGGAATTGGCAAAGGGATATTTGGAAGCCCATAGAGGGCTATGGTGAAAAAGGAAATATCTTCCGTTCAAAACTGGAAAGAAGCTTTCTGAGAAACTGCTCTGTGTTCTGTTAATTCATCTCACAGAGTTACATCTTTCCCTTCAAGAAGCCTTTCGCTAAGGCTGTTCTTGTGGAATTGGCAAAGGGATATTTGGAAGCCCATAGAGGGCTATGGTGAAAAAGGAAATATCTTCCGTTCAACACTGGAAAGAAGCTTTCTGAGAAACTGCTCTGTGTTCTGTTAATTCATCTCACAGAGTTACATCTATCCCTTCGAGAAGACTTTCGCTAAGGCTGTTCTTGTGGAATTGGCAAAGGGATATTTGGAATCCCATAGAGGGCTATGGTGAAAAAGGAAATATCTTCCGTTCAAAACTGGAAAGAAGCTTTCTGAGAAACTGCTCTGTGTTCTGTTAATTCATCTCACAGAGTTACATCTTTCCCTTCAAGAAGCCTTTCGCTAAGGCTGTTCTTGTGGAATTGGCAAAGGGATATTTGGAAGCCCATAGAGGGCTATGGTGAAAAAGGAAATGTCTTCCGTTCAAAACTGGAAAGAAGCTTTCTGAGAAACTGCTCTGTGTTCTGTTAATTCATCTCACAGAGTTACATCTTTCACTTCAAGAAGCCTTTCGCTAAGGCTGTTCTTGTGGAATTGGCAAAGGGATATTTGGAAGCCCATAGAGGGCTATGGTGAAAAAGGAAATGTCTTCCGTTCAAAACTGGAAAGAAGCTTTCTGAGAAACTTCTCTGTGTTCTGTTAATTCATCTCACAGAGTTACATCTTTCCCTTCAAGAAGCCTTTCGCTAAGGCTGTTCTTGTGGAATTGGCAAAGGGATATTTGGAAGCCCATAGAGGGCTATGGTGAAAAAGGAAATATCTTCCGTTCAAAACTGGAAAGAAGCTTTCTGAGAAACTGCTCTGTGTTCTGTTAATTCATCTCACAGAGTTACATCTTTCCCTTCAAGAAGCCTTTCGCTAAGGCTGTTCTTGTGGAATTGGCAAAGGGATATTTGGAAGCCCATAGAGGGCTATGGTGAAAAAGGAAATATCTTCCGTTCAAAACTGGAAAGAAGCTTTCTGAGAAACTGCTCTGTGTTCTGTTAATTCATCTCACAGAGTTACATCTTTCCCTTCAAGAAGTCTTTCGCTAAGGCTATTCTTGTGGAATTGGCAAAGGGATATTTGGAAGCCCATAGAGTGCTATGGTGAAAAAGGAAATATCTTCCGTTCAAAACTGGAAAGAAGCTTTCTGAGAAACTGCTCTGTGTTCTGTTAATTCATCTCACAGAGTTACATCTTTCCCTTCAAGAAGCCTTTCGCTAAGGCTGTTCTTGTGGAATTGGCAAAGGGATATTTGGAAGCCCATAGAGGGCTATGGTGAAAAAGGAAATGTCTTCCGTTCAAAACTGGAAAGAAGCTTTCTGAGAAACTGCTCTGTGTTCTGTTAATTCATCTCACAGAGTTACATCTTTCCCTTCAAGAAGCCTTTCGCTAAGGCTGTTCTTGTGGAATTGGCAAAGGGATATTTGGAAGCCCATAGAGGGCTATGGTGAAAAAGGAAATATCTTCCGTTCAAAATTGGAAGGAAGCTTTCTGAGAAGCTCCTCTGTGTTCTGTTAATTCATCTCACAGAGTTACATCTTTCCCTTCAAGAAGCCTTTCGCTAAGGCTGTTCTTGTGGAATTGGCAAAGGAATATTTGGAAGCCCATAGAGGGCTATGGTGAAAAAGGAAATATCTTCCGTTCAAAACTGCAAAGAAGCTTTCTGAGAAACTGCTCTGTGTTTTGTAAATTCATCTCACAGAGTTACATCTTTCCCTTCAAGAAGCTTTTCGCTAAGGCTGTTCTTGTGGCATTGGCAAAGGGATATTTGGAAGCCCATAGAGGGCTATTGTGAAAAAGGAAATATCTTCCGTTCAAAACTGGAAAGAAGCTGTCTGAGAAACTGCTCTGTGTTCTGTTAATTCATCTCACAGAGTTACATCTTTTCCTTCAAGAAGCCTTTCGCTAAGGCTGTTCTTGTGGAATTGGCAAAGGGATATTTGGAAGCCCATAGACGGCTATGGTGAAAATGAAATATCTTCCGTTCAAAACTGGAAAGAAGCTTTCTGAGAAACTGCTCTGTGTTCTGTTAATTCATCTCACAGAGTTACATCTATCCCTTCAAGAAGCCTTTCGCTAAGGCTGTTCTTGTGGAATTGGCAAAGGGATATTTGGAAGCCCATAGAGGGCTATGGTGAAAAAGGAACTATCTTCCGTTCAAAACTGGAAAGAAGCTTTCTGAGAAACTGCTCTGTGTTCTGTTAATTCATCTCACAGAGTTACATCTTTCCCTTCAAGAAGCCTTCGCTAAGGCTGTTCTTGTGGAATTGGCAAAGGGATATTTGGAAGCCCATAGAGGGCTATGGTGAAAAAGGAAATATCTTCCGTTCAAAACTGGAAAGAAGCTTTCTGAGAAACTGCTCTGTGTTCTGTTAATTCATCTCACAGTGTTACATCTTTCCCTTCAAGAAGCCTTTCGCTAAGGCTGTTCTTGTGGAATTGGCAAAGGGATATTTGGAAGCCCATAGAGGGCTATGGTGAAAAAGGAAATATCTTCCGTTCAAAACTGGAAAGAAGCTTTCTGAGAAACTGCTCTGTGTTCTGTTAATTCATCTCACAGAGTTACATCTTTCCCTTCAAGAAGCCTTTCGCTAAGGCTGTTCTTGTGGAATTGGCAAAGGGATATTTGGAAGCCCGTAGAGGGCTATGGTGAAAAAGGAAATATCATCCGTTCAAAACTGGAAAGAAGCTTTCTGAGAAACTGCTCTGTGTTCTGTTAATTCATCTCACAGAGTTACATCTTTCCCTTCAAGAAGCCTTTCGCTAAGGCTGTTCTTGTGGAACTGGCAAAGGAATATTTGGAAGCACATAGAGGGCTATGGTGAAAAAGGAAATATCTTCCGTTCAAAACTGGAAAGAAGCTTTCTGAGAAACTGCTCTGTGTTCTGTTAATTCATCTCACAGAGTTACATCTTTCCCTTCAAGAAGCCTTTCGCTAAGGCTGTTCTTGTGGAATTGGCAAAGGGATATTTGGAAGCCCATAGAGGGCTATGGTGAAAAAGGAACTATCTTCCGTTCAAAAATGGAAAGAAGCTTTCTGAGAAACTGCTCTGTGTTCTGTAAATCCATCTCACAGAGTTACATCTTTCCCTTCAAGAAGCGTTTCGCTAAGGCTGTTCTTCTGGAATTGGCAAAGGGATATTTGGAAGCCCATAGAGGGCTATGGTGAAAAAGGAAATATCTTCCGTTCAAAACTGGAAAGAAGCTTTCTGAGAAACTGCTCTGTGTTCTGTTAATTCATCTCACAGAGTTACATCTTTCCCTTCAAGAAGCCTTTCGCTAAGGCTGTTCTTGTGGAATTGGCAAAGGGATATTTGGAAGCCCATAGAGGGCTATGGTGAAAAAGGAAATATCTTCCGTTCAAAACTGGAAAGAAGCATTCTGAGAAACTGCTCTGTGTTCTGTTAATTCATCTCACAGAATTACATCTTTCCCTTCAAGAAGCCTTTCGCTAAGGCTGTTCTTGTGGAATTGGCAAAGGGATATTTGGAAGCCCATAGAGGGCTATGGTGAAAAAGGAAATATCTTCCGTTCAAAACTGGAAAGAAGCTTTCTGAGAAACTGCTCTGTGTTCTGTTAATTCATCTCACAGAGTTACATCTTTCCCTTCAAGAAGCCTTTCGCTAAGGCTGTTCTTGTGGAATTGGCAAAGGGATATTTGGAAGCCCATAGAGGGCTATGGTGAAAAAGGAAATATCTTCCGTTCAAAACTGGAAAGAAGCTTTCTGAGAAACTGCTCTGTGTTCTGTTAATTCATCTCACAGAGTTACATCTTTCCCTTCAAGAAGCCTTTCGCTAAGGCTGTTCTTGTGGTATTGGCAAAGGAATATTTGGAAGCCCATAGAGGGCTATGGTGAAAAAGGAAATATCTTCCGTTCAAAACTGGAAAGAAGCTTTCTGAGAAACTGCTCTGTGTTTTGTTAATTCATCTCACAGAGTTACATCTATCCCTTCAAGAAGCTTTTCGCTAACGCTGTTCTTGTGGAATTGGCAAAGGGATATTTGGAAGCCCATAGAGGGCTATGGTGAAAAAGGAAATATCTTCCGTTCAAAACTGGAAAGAAGCTTTCTGAGAAACTGCTCTGTGTTCTGTTAATTCATCTCACAGAGTTACATCTTTCCCTTCAAGAAGCCTTTCGCTAAGGCTGTTCTTGTGGAATTGGCAAAGGGATATTTGGAAGCCCATAGAGGGCTATGGTGAAAAAGGAAATATCTTCCGCTCAAAACTGGAAAGAAGCTTTCTGAGAAACTGCTCTGTGTTCTGTTAATTCATCTCACAGAGTTACATCTTTCCCTTCAAGAAGCCTTTCGCTAAGGCTGTTCTTGTGGAATTGGCAAAGGGATATTTGGAAGCCCATAGAGGGCTATGGTGAAAAAGGAAATATCTTCCGTTCAAAACTGGAAAGAAGCTTTCTGAGAAACTGCTCTGTGTTCTGTTAATTCATCTCACAGAGTTACATCTTTCCCTTCAAGAAGCCTTTCGCTAAGGCTGTTCTTGTGGAATTGGCAAAGGGATATTTGGAAGCCCATAGAGGGCTATGGTGAAAAAGGAAATATCTTCCGTTCAAAACTGGAAAGAAGCTTTCTGAGAAACTGCTCTGTGTTCTGTTAATTCATCTCACAGAGTTACATCTTTCCCTTCAAGAAGCCTTTCGCTAAGGCTGTTCTTGTGGAATTGGCAAAGGGATATTTGGAAGCCCATAGAGGGCTATGGTGAAAAAGGAAATATCTTCCGTTCAAAACTGGAAAGAAGCTTTCTGAGAAACTGCTCTGTGTTCTGTTAATTCATCTCACAGAGTTACATCTTTCCCTTCAAGAAGTCTTTCGCTAAGGCTATTCTTGTGGAATTGGCAAAGGGATATTTGGAAGCCCATAGAGTGCTATGGTGAAAAAGGAAATATCTTCCGTTCAAAACTGGAAAGAAGCTTTCTGAGAAACTGCTCTGTGTTCTGTTAATTCATCTCACAGAGTTACATCTTTCCCTTCAAGAAGCCTTTCGCTAAGGCTGTTCTTGTGGAATTGGCAAAGGGATATTTGGAAGCCCATAGAGGGCTATGGTGAAAAAGGAAATATCTTCCGTTCAAAACTGGAAAGAAGCTTTCTGAGAAACTGCTCTGTGTTCTGTTAATTCATCTCACAGAGTTACATCTTTCCCTTCAAGAATCCTTTCGCTAAGGCTGTTCTTGTGGAATTGGCAAAGGGATATTTGGAAGCCCATAGAGGGCTATGGTGAAAAAGGAAATATCTTCCGTTCAAAACTGGAAAGAAGCTTTCTGAGAAACTGCTCTGTGTTCTGTTAATTCATCTCACAGAGTTACATCTTTCCCTTCAAGAAGCCTTTCGCTAAGGCTGTTCTTGTGGAATTGGCAAAGGGATATTTGGAAGCCCATAGAGGGCTATGGTGAAAAAGGAAATATCTTCCGTTCAAAACTGGAAAGAAGCTTTCTGAGAAACTGCTCTGTGTTCTGTTAATTCATCTCACAGAGTTACATCTTTCCCTTCAAGAAGCCTTTCGCTAAGGCTGTTCTTCTGGAATTGGCAAAGGGATATTTGGAAACCCATAGAGGGCTATGGTGAAAAAGGAACTATCATCCGTTCAAAACTGGAAAGAAGCTTTCTGAGAAACTGCTCTGTGTTCTGTTAATTCATCTCACAGAGTTACATCTATCCCTTCGAGAAGACTTTCGCTAAGGCTGTTCTTGTGGAATTGGCAAAGGGATATTTGGAATCCCATAGAGGGCTATGGTGAAAAAGGAAATATCTTCCGTTCAAAACTGGAAAGAAGCTTTCTGAGAAACTGCTCTGTGTTCTGTTAATTCATCTCACAGAGTTACATCTTTCCCTTCAAGAAGCCTTTCGCTAAGGCTGTTCTTGTGGAATTGGCAAAGGGATATTTGGAAGCCCATAGAGGGCTATGGTGAAAAAGGAAATGTCTTCCGTTCAAAACTGGAAAGAAGCTTTCTGAGAAACTGCTCTGATTTCTGTTAATTCATCTCACAGAGTTACATCTTTCCCTTCAAGAAGCCTTTCGCTAAGGCTGTTCTTGTGGAATTGGCAAAGGGATATTTGGAAGCCCATAGAGGGCTATGGTGAAAAAGGAACTATCTTCCGTTCAAAACTGGAAAGAAGCTTTCTGAGAAACTGCTCTGTGTTCTGTTAATTCATCTCACAGAGTTACATCTTTCCCTTCAAGAAGCCTTTCGCTAAGGCTGTTCTTGTGGAATTGGCAAAGGGATATTTGGAAGCCCATAGAGGGCTATGGTGAAAAAGGAAATGTCTTCCGTTCAAAACTGGAAAGAAGCTTTCTGAGAAACTGCTCTGTGTTCTGTTAATTCATCTCACCGAGTTACATCTTTCCCTTCAAGAAGTCTTTCGCTAAGGCTGTTCTTGTGGAATTGGCAAAGGGATATTTGGAAACCCATAGAGGGCTATGGTGAAAAAGGAAATATCTTCCGTTCAAAACTGGAAAGAAGCTTTCTGAGAAACTGCTCTGATTTCTGTTAATTCATCTCACAGAGTTACATCTTTCCCTTCAAGAAGCCTTTCGCTAAGGCTGTTCTTGTGGAATTGGCAAAGGGATATTTGGAAGCCCATAGAGGGCTATGGTGAAAAAGGAAATATCTTCCGTTCAAAACTGGAAAGAAGCTTTCTGAGAAACTGCTCTGTGTTCTGTTAATTCATCTCACAGAGTTACATCTTTCCCTTCAAGAAGCCTTTCGCTAAGGCTGTTCTTGTGGAATTGGCAAAGGGATATTTGGAAGCCCATAGCGGGCTATGGTGAAAAAGGAAATATCTTCCGTTCAAAACTGGAAAGAAGCTTTCTGAGAAACTGCTCTGTGTTCTGTTAATTCATCTCACAGAGTTACATCTTTCCCTTCAAGAAGCCTTTCGCTAAGGCTGTTCTTGTGGAATTGGCAAAGGGATATTTGGAAGCCCATAGAGGGCTATGGTGAAAAAGGAAATATCTTCCGTTCAAAACTGGAAAGAAGCATTCTGAGAAACTGCTCTGTGTTCTGTTAATTCATCTCACAGAGTTACATCTTTCCCTTCAAGAAGCCTTTCGCTAAGGCTGTTCTTGTGGAATTGGCAAAGGGATATTTGGAAGCCCATAGAGGGCTATGGTGAAAAAGGAAATATCTTCCGTTCAACACTGGAAAGAAGCTTTCTGAGAAACTGCTCTGTGTTCTGTTAATTCATCTCACAGAGTTACATCTATCCCTTCGAGAAGACTTTCGCTAAGGCTGTTCTTGTGGAATTGGCAAAGGGATATTTGGAATCCCATAGAGGGCTATGGTGAAAAAGGAAATATCTTCCGTTCAAAACTGGAAAGAAGCTTTCTGAGAAACTGCTCTGTGTTCTGTTAATTCATCTCACAGAGTTACATCTTTCCCTTCAAGAAGCCTTTCGCTAAGGCTGTTCTTGTGGAATTGGCAAAGGGATATTTGGAAGCCCATAGAGGGCTATGGTGAAAAAGGAAATGTCTTCCGTTCAAAACTGGAAAGAAGCTTTCTGAGAAACTGCTCTGTGTTCTGTTAATTCATCTCACAGAGTTACATCTTTCCCTTCAAGAAGCCTTTCGCTAAGGCTGTTCTTGTGGAATTGGCAAAGGGATATTTGGAAGCCCATAGAGGGCTATGGTGAAAAAGGAAATGTCTTCCGTTCAAAACTGGAAAGAAGCTTTCTGAGAAACTTCTCTGTGTTCTGTTAATTCATCTCACAGAGTTACATCTTTCCCTTCAAGAAGCCTTTCGCTAAGGCTGTTCTTGTGGAATTGGCAAAGGGATATTTGGAAGCCCATAGAGGGCTATGGTGAAAAAGGAAATATCTTCCGTTCAAAACTGGAAAGAAGCTTTCTGAGAAACTGCTCTGTGTTCTGTTAATTCATCTCACAGAGTTACATCTTTCCCTTCAAGAAGCCTTTCGCTAAGGCTGTTCTTGTGGAATTGGCAAAGGGATATTTGGAAGCCCATAGAGGGCTATGGTGAAAAAGGAAATATCTTCCGTTCAAAACTGGAAAGAAGCTTTCTGAGAAACTGCTCTGTGTTCTGTTAATTCATCTCACAGAGTTACATCTTTCCCTTCAAGAAGTCTTTCGCTAAGGCTATTCTTGTGGAATTGGCAAAGGGATATTTGGAAGCCCATAGAGTGCTATGGTGAAAAAGGAAATATCTTCCGTTCAAAACTGGAAAGAAGCTTTCTGAGATACTGCTCTGTGTTCTGTTAATTCATCTCACAGAGTTACATCTTTCCCTTCAAGAAGCCTTTCGCTAAGGCTGTTCTTGTGGAATTGGCAAAGGGATATTTGGAAGCCCATAGAGGGCTATGGTGAAAAAGGAAATGTCTTCCGTTCAAAACTGGAAAGAAGCTTTCTGAGAAACTGCTCTGTGTTCTGTTAATTCATCTCACAGAGTTACATCTTTCCCTTCAAGAAGCCTTTCGCTAAGGCTGTTCTTGTGGAATTGGCAAAGGGATATTTGGAAGCCCATAGAGGGCTATGGTGAAAAAGGAAATGTCTTCCGTTCAAAACTGGAAAGAAGCTTTCTGAGAAACTGCTCTGTGTTCTGTTAATTCATCTCACCGAGTTACATCTTTCCCTTCAAGAAGTCTTTCGCTAAGGCTGTTCTTGTGGAATTGGCAAAGGGATATTTGGAAACCCATAGAGGGCTATGGTGAAAAAGGAAATATCTTCCGTTCAAAACTGGAAAGAAGCTTTCTGAGAAACTGCTCTGATTTCTGTTAATTCATCTCACAGAGTTACATCTTTCCCTTCAAGAAGCCTTTCGCTAAGGCTGTTCTTGTGGAATTGGCAAAGGGATATTTGGAAGCCCATAGAGGGCTATGGTGAAAAAGGAAATATCTTCCGTTCAAAACTGGAAAGAAGCTTTCTGAGAAACTGCTCTGTGTTCTGTTAATTCATCTCACAGAGTTACATCTTTCCCTTCAAGAAGCCTTTCGCTAAGGCTGTTCTTGTGGAATTGGCAAAGGGATATTTGGAAGCCCATAGCGGGCTATGGTGAAAAAGGAAATATCTTCCGTTCAAAACTGGAAAGAAGCTTTCTGAGAAACTGCTCTGTGTTCTGTTAATTCATCTCACAGAGTTACATCTTTCCCTTCAAGAAGCCTTTCGCTAAGGCTGTTCTTGTGGAATTGGCAAAGGGATATTTGGAAGCCCATAGAGGGCTATGGTGAAAAAGGAAATATCTTCCGTTCAAAACTGGAAAGAAGCTTTCTGAGAAACTGCTCTGTGTTCTGTTAATTCATCTCACAGAGTTACATCTTTCCCTTCAAGAAGCCTTTCGCTAAGGCTGTTCTTGTGGAATTGGCAAAGGGATATTTGGAAGCCCATAGAGGGCTATGGTGAAAAAGGAAATATCTTCCGTTCAACACTGGAAAGAAGCTTTCTGAGAAACTGCTCTGTGTTCTGTTAATTCATCTCACAGAGTTACATCTATCCCTTCGAGAAGACTTTCGCTAAGGCTGTTCTTGTGGAATTGGCAAAGGGATATTTGGAATCCCATAGAGGGCTATGGTGAAAAAGGAAATATCTTCCGTTCAAAACTGGAAAGAAGCTTTCTGAGAAACTGCTCTGTGTTCTGTTAATTCATCTCACAGAGTTACATCTTTCCCTTCAAGAAGCCTTTCGCTAAGGCTGTTCTTGTGGAATTGGCAAAGGGATATTTGGAAGCCCATAGAGGGCTATGGTGAAAAAGGAAATGTCTTCCGTTCAAAACTGGAAAGAAGCTTTCTGAGAAACTGCTCTGTGTTCTGTTAATTCATCTCACAGAGTTACATCTTTCACTTCAAGAAGCCTTTCGCTAAGGCTGTTCTTGTGGAATTGGCAAAGGGATATTTGGAAGCCCATAGAGGGCTATGGTGAAAAAGGAAATGTCTTCCGTTCAAAACTGGAAAGAATCTTTCTGAGAAACTTCTCTGTGTTCTGTTAATTCATCTCACAGAGTTACATCTTTCCCTTCAAGAAGCCTTTCGCTAAGGCTGTTCTTGTGGAATTGGCAAAGGGATATTTGGAAGCCCATAGAGGGCTATGGTGAAAAAGGAAATATCTTCCGTTCAAAACTGGAAAGAAGCTTTCTGAGAAACTGCTCTGTGTTCTGTTAATTCATCTCACAGAGTTACATCTTTCCCTTCAAGAAGCCTTTCGCTAAGGCTGTTCTTGTGGAATTGGCAAAGGGATATTTGGAAGCCCATAGAGGGCTATGGTGAAAAAGGAAATATCTTCCGTTCAAAACTGGAAAGAAGCTTTCTGAGAAACTGCTCTGTGTTCTGTTAATTCATCTCACAGAGTTACATCTTTCCCTTCAAGAAGTCTTTCGCTAAGGCTATTCTTGTGGAATTGGCAAAGGGATATTTGGAAGCCCATAGAGTGCTATGGTGAAAAAGGAAATATCTTCCGTTCAAAACTGGAAAGAAGCTTTCTGAGAAACTGCTCTGTGTTCTGTTAATTCATCTCACAGAGTTACATCTTTCCCTTCAAGAAGCCTTTCGCTAAGGCTGTTCTTGTGGAATTGGCAAAGGGATATTTGGAAGCCCATAGAGGGCTATGGTGAAAAAGGAAATGTCTTCCGTTCAAAACTGGAAAGAAGCTTTCTGAGAAACTGCTCTGTGTTCTGTTAATTCATCTCACAGAGTTACATCTTTCCCTTCAAGAAGCCTTTCGCTAAGGCTGTTCTTGTGGAATTGGCAAAGGGATATTTGGAAGCCCATAGAGGGCTATGGTGAAAAAGGAAATATCTTCCGTTCAAAATTGGAAGGAAGCTTTCTGAGAAGCTCCTCTGTGTTCTGTTAATTCATCTCACAGAGTTACATCTTTCCCTTCAAGAAGCCTTTCGCTAAGGCTGTTCTTGTGGAATTGGCAAAGGAATATTTGGAAGCCCATAGAGGGCTATGGTGAAAAAGGAAATATCTTCCGTTCAAAACTGCAAAGAAGCTTTCTGAGAAACTGCTCTGTGTTTTGTAAATTCATCTCACAGAGTTACATCTTTCCCTTCAAGAAGCTTTTCGCTAAGGCTGTTCTTGTGGCATTGGCAAAGGGATATTTGGAAGCCCATAGAGGGCTATTGTGAAAAAGGAAATATCTTCCGTTCAAAACTGGAAAGAAGCTGTCTGAGAAACTGCTCTGTGTTCTGTTAATTCATCTCACAGAGTTACATCTTTTCCTTCAAGAAGCCTTTCGCTAAGGCTGTTCTTGTGGAATTGGCAAAGGGATATTTGGAAGCCCATAGACGGCTATGGTGAAAATGAAATATCTTCCGTTCAAAACTGGAAAGAAGCTTTCTGAGAAACTGCTCTGTGTTCTGTTAATTCATCTCACAGAGTTACATCTATCCCTTCAAGAAGCCTTTCGCTAAGGCTGTTCTTGTGGAATTGGCAAAGGGATATTTGGAAGCCCATAGAGGGCTATGGTGAAAAAGGAACTATCTTCCGTTCAAAACTGGAAAGAAGCTTTCTGAGAAACTGCTCTGTGTTCTGTTAATTCATCTCACAGAGTTACATCTTTCCCTTCAAGAAGCCTTCGCTAAGGCTGTTCTTGTGGAATTGGCAAAGGGATATTTGGAAGCCCATAGAGGGCTATGGTGAAAAAGGAAATATCTTCCGTTCAAAACTGGAAAGAAGCTTTCTGAGAAACTGCTCTGTGTTCTGTTAATTCATCTCACAGTGTTACATCTTTCCCTTCAAGAAGCCTTTCGCTAAGGCTGTTCTTGTGGAATTGGCAAAGGGATATTTGGAAGCCCATAGAGGGCTATGGTGAAAAAGGAAATATCTTCCGTTCAAAACTGGAAAGAAGCTTTCTGAGAAACTGCTCTGTGTTCTGTTAATTCATCTCACAGAGTTACATCTTTCCCTTCAAGAAGCCTTTCGCTAAGGCTGTTCTTGTGGAATTGGCAAAGGGATATTTGGAAGCCCGTAGAGGGCTATGGTGAAAAAGGAAATATCATCCGTTCAAAACTGGAAAGAAGCTTTCTGAGAAACTGCTCTGTGTTCTGTTAATTCATCTCACAGAGTTACATCTTTCCCTTCAAGAAGCCTTTCGCTAAGGCTGTTCTTGTGGAACTGGCAAAGGAATATTTGGAAGCACATAGAGGGCTATGGTGAAAAAGGAAATATCTTCCGTTCAAAACTGGAAAGAAGCTTTCTGAGAAACTGCTCTGTGTTCTGTTAATTCATCTCACAGAGTTACATCTTTCCCTTCAAGAAGCCTTTCGCTAAGGCTGTTCTTGTGGAATTGGCAAAGGGATATTTGGAAGCCCATAGAGGGCTATGGTGAAAAAGGAACTATCTTCCGTTCAAAAATGGAAAGAAGCTTTCTGAGAAACTGCTCTGTGTTCTGTAAATCCATCTCACAGAGTTACATCTTTCCCTTCAAGAAGCGTTTCGCTAAGGCTGTTCTTCTGGAATTGGCAAAGGGATATTTGGAAGCCCATAGAGGGCTATGGTGAAAAAGGAAATATCTTCCGTTCAAAACTGGAAAGAAGCTTTCTGAGAAACTGCTCTGTGTTCTGTTAATTCATCTCACAGAGTTACATCTTTCCCTTCAAGAAGCCTTTCGCTAAGGCTGTTCTTGTGGAATTGGCAAAGGGATATTTGGAAGCCCATAGAGGGCTATGGTGAAAAAGGAAATATCTTCCGTTCAAAACTGGAAAGAAGCATTCTGAGAAACTGCTCTGTGTTCTGTTAATTCATCTCACAGAATTACATCTTTCCCTTCAAGAAGCCTTTCGCTAAGGCTGTTCTTGTGGAATTGGCAAAGGGATATTTGGAAGCCCATAGAGGGCTATGGTGAAAAAGGAAATATCTTCCGTTCAAAACTGGAAAGAAGCTTTCTGAGAAACTGCTCTGTGTTCTGTTAATTCATCTCACAGAGTTACATCTTTCCCTTCAAGAAGCCTTTCGCTAAGGCTGTTCTTGTGGAATTGGCAAAGGGATATTTGGAAGCCCATAGAGGGCTATGGTGAAAAAGGAAATATCTTCCGTTCAAAACTGGAAAGAAGCTTTCTGAGAAACTGCTCTGTGTTCTGTTAATTCATCTCACAGAGTTACATCTTTCCCTTCAAGAAGCCTTTCGCTAAGGCTGTTCTTGTGGTATTGGCAAAGGAATATTTGGAAGCCCATAGAGGGCTATGGTGAAAAAGGAAATATCTTCCGTTCAAAACTGGAAAGAAGCTTTCTGAGAAACTGCTCTGTGTTTTGTTAATTCATCTCACAGAGTTACATCTATCCCTTCAAGAAGCTTTTCGCTAACGCTGTTCTTGTGGAATTGGCAAAGGGATATTTGGAAGCCCATAGAGGGCTATGGTGAAAAAGGAAATATCTTCCGTTCAAAACTGGAAAGAAGCTTTCTGAGAAACTGCTCTGTGTTCTGTTAATTCATCTCACAGAGTTACATCTTTCCCTTCAAGAAGCCTTTCGCTAAGGCTGTTCTTGTGGAATTGGCAAAGGGATATTTGGAAGCCCATAGAGGGCTATGGTGAAAAAGGAAATATCTTCCGCTCAAAACTGGAAAGAAGCTTTCTGAGAAACTGCTCTGTGTTCTGTTAATTCATCTCACAGAGTTACATCTTTCCCTTCAAGAAGCCTTTCGCTAAGGCTGTTCTTGTGGAATTGGCAAAGGGATATTTGGAAGCCCATAGAGGGCTATGGTGAAAAAGGAAATATCTTCCGTTCAAAACTGGAAAGAAGCTTTCTGAGAAACTGCTCTGTGTTCTGTTAATTCATCTCACAGAGTTACATCTTTCCCTTCAAGAAGCCTTTCGCTAAGGCTGTTCTTGTGGAATTGGCAAAGGGATATTTGGAAGCCCATAGAGGGCTATGGTGAAAAAGGAAATATCTTCCGTTCAAAACTGGAAAGAAGCTTTCTGAGAAACTGCTCTGTGTTCTGTTAATTCATCTCACAGAGTTACATCTTTCCCTTCAAGAAGCCTTTCGCTAAGGCTGTTCTTGTGGAATTGGCAAAGGGATATTTGGAAGCCCATAGAGGGCTATGGTGAAAAAGGAAATATCTTCCGTTCAAAACTGGAAAGAAGCTTTCTGAGAAACTGCTCTGTGTTCTGTTAATTCATCTCACAGAGTTACATCTTTCCCTTCAAGAAGTCTTTCGCTAAGGCTATTCTTGTGGAATTGGCAAAGGGATATTTGGAAGCCCATAGAGTGCTATGGTGAAAAAGGAAATATCTTCCGTTCAAAACTGGAAAGAAGCTTTCTGAGAAACTGCTCTGTGTTCTGTTAATTCATCTCACAGAGTTACATCTTTCCCTTCAAGAAGCCTTTCGCTAAGGCTGTTCTTGTGGAATTGGCAAAGGGATATTTGGAAGCCCATAGAGGGCTATGGTGAAAAAGGAAATATCTTCCGTTCAAAACTGGAAAGAAGCTTTCTGAGAAACTGCTCTGTGTTCTGTTAATTCATCTCACAGAGTTACATCTTTCCCTTCAAGAATCCTTTCGCTAAGGCTGTTCTTGTGGAATTGGCAAAGGGATATTTGGAAGCCCATAGAGGGCTATGGTGAAAAAGGAAATATCTTCCGTTCAAAACTGGAAAGAAGCTTTCTGAGAAACTGCTCTGTGTTCTGTTAATTCATCTCACAGAGTTACATCTTTCCCTTCAAGAAGCCTTTCGCTAAGGCTGTTCTTGTGGAATTGGCAAAGGGATATTTGGAAGCCCATAGAGGGCTATGGTGAAAAAGGAAATATCTTCCGTTCAAAACTGGAAAGAAGCTTTCTGAGAAACTGCTCTGTGTTCTGTTAATTCATCTCACAGAGTTACATCTTTCCCTTCAAGAAGCCTTTCGCTAAGGCTGTTCTTCTGGAATTGGCAAAGGGATATTTGGAAACCCATAGAGGGCTATGGTGAAAAAGGAACTATCATCCGTTCAAAACTGGAAAGAAGCTTTCTGAGAAACTGCTCTGTGTTCTGTTAATTCATCTCACAGAGTTACATCTATCCCTTCGAGAAGACTTTCGCTAAGGCTGTTCTTGTGGAATTGGCAAAGGGATATTTGGAATCCCATAGAGGGCTATGGTGAAAAAGGAAATATCTTCCGTTCAAAACTGGAAAGAAGCTTTCTGAGAAACTGCTCTGTGTTCTGTTAATTCATCTCACAGAGTTACATCTTTCCCTTCAAGAAGCCTTTCGCTAAGGCTGTTCTTGTGGAATTGGCAAAGGGATATTTGGAAGCCCATAGAGGGCTATGGTGAAAAAGGAAATGTCTTCCGTTCAAAACTGGAAAGAAGCTTTCTGAGAAACTGCTCTGATTTCTGTTAATTCATCTCACAGAGTTACATCTTTCCCTTCAAGAAGCCTTTCGCTAAGGCTGTTCTTGTGGAATTGGCAAAGGGATATTTGGAAGCCCATAGAGGGCTATGGTGAAAAAGGAACTATCTTCCGTTCAAAACTGGAAAGAAGCTTTCTGAGAAACTGCTCTGTGTTCTGTTAATTCATCTCACAGAGTTACATCTTTCCCTTCAAGAAGCCTTTCGCTAAGGCTGTTCTTGTGGAATTGGCAAAGGGATATTTGGAAGCCCATAGAGGGCTATGGTGAAAAAGGAAATGTCTTCCGTTCAAAACTGGAAAGAAGCTTTCTGAGAAACTGCTCTGTGTTCTGTTAATTCATCTCACCGAGTTACATCTTTCCCTTCAAGAAGTCTTTCGCTAAGGCTGTTCTTGTGGAATTGGCAAAGGGATATTTGGAAACCCATAGAGGGCTATGGTGAAAAAGGAAATATCTTCCGTTCAAAACTGGAAAGAAGCTTTCTGAGAAACTGCTCTGATTTCTGTTAATTCATCTCACAGAGTTACATCTTTCCCTTCAAGAAGCCTTTCGCTAAGGCTGTTCTTGTGGAATTGGCAAAGGGATATTTGGAAGCCCATAGAGGGCTATGGTGAAAAAGGAAATATCTTCCGTTCAAAACTGGAAAGAAGCTTTCTGAGAAACTGCTCTGTGTTCTGTTAATTCATCTCACAGAGTTACATCTTTCCCTTCAAGAAGCCTTTCGCTAAGGCTGTTCTTGTGGAATTGGCAAAGGGATATTTGGAAGCCCATAGCGGGCTATGGTGAAAAAGGAAATATCTTCCGTTCAAAACTGGAAAGAAGCTTTCTGAGAAACTGCTCTGTGTTCTGTTAATTCATCTCACAGAGTTACATCTTTCCCTTCAAGAAGCCTTTCGCTAAGGCTGTTCTTGTGGAATTGGCAAAGGGATATTTGGAAGCCCATAGAGGGCTATGGTGAAAAAGGAAATATCTTCCGTTCAAAACTGGAAAGAAGCATTCTGAGAAACTGCTCTGTGTTCTGTTAATTCATCTCACAGAGTTACATCTTTCCCTTCAAGAAGCCTTTCGCTAAGGCTGTTCTTGTGGAATTGGCAAAGGGATATTTGGAAGCCCATAGAGGGCTATGGTGAAAAAGGAAATATCTTCCGTTCAACACTGGAAAGAAGCTTTCTGAGAAACTGCTCTGTGTTCTGTTAATTCATCTCACAGAGTTACATCTATCCCTTCGAGAAGACTTTCGCTAAGGCTGTTCTTGTGGAATTGGCAAAGGGATATTTGGAATCCCATAGAGGGCTATGGTGAAAAAGGAAATATCTTCCGTTCAAAACTGGAAAGAAGCTTTCTGAGAAACTGCTCTGTGTTCTGTTAATTCATCTCACAGAGTTACATCTTTCCCTTCAAGAAGCCTTTCGCTAAGGCTGTTCTTGTGGAATTGGCAAAGGGATATTTGGAAGCCCATAGAGGGCTATGGTGAAAAAGGAAATGTCTTCCGTTCAAAACTGGAAAGAAGCTTTCTGAGAAACTGCTCTGTGTTCTGTTAATTCATCTCACAGAGTTACATCTTTCCCTTCAAGAAGCCTTTCGCTAAGGCTGTTCTTGTGGAATTGGCAAAGGGATATTTGGAAGCCCATAGAGGGCTATGGTGAAAAAGGAAATGTCTTCCGTTCAAAACTGGAAAGAAGCTTTCTGAGAAACTTCTCTGTGTTCTGTTAATTCATCTCACAGAGTTACATCTTTCCCTTCAAGAAGCCTTTCGCTAAGGCTGTTCTTGTGGAATTGGCAAAGGGATATTTGGAAGCCCATAGAGGGCTATGGTGAAAAAGGAAATATCTTCCGTTCAAAACTGGAAAGAAGCTTTCTGAGAAACTGCTCTGTGTTCTGTTAATTCATCTCACAGAGTTACATCTTTCCCTTCAAGAAGCCTTTCGCTAAGGCTGTTCTTGTGGAATTGGCAAAGGGATATTTGGAAGCCCATAGAGGGCTATGGTGAAAAAGGAAATATCTTCCGTTCAAAACTGGAAAGAAGCTTTCTGAGAAACTGCTCTGTGTTCTGTTAATTCATCTCACAGAGTTACATCTTTCCCTTCAAGAAGTCTTTCGCTAAGGCTATTCTTGTGGAATTGGCAAAGGGATATTTGGAAGCCCATAGAGTGCTATGGTGAAAAAGGAAATATCTTCCGTTCAAAACTGGAAAGAAGCTTTCTGAGATACTGCTCTGTGTTCTGTTAATTCATCTCACAGAGTTACATCTTTCCCTTCAAGAAGCCTTTCGCTAAGGCTGTTCTTGTGGAATTGGCAAAGGGATATTTGGAAGCCCAT